>NC_135237.1:1640000-1790000 GCF_051348905.1 Ranitomeya variabilis | reverse complement strand
CCTAGCATTGTGATGGTATGCCTTTCAGCTAACCCCCAACTTACTGTGTGATATTTATGACCTTGTTTACTTAGTCTTGATTGTATGCATCTGGTCGACCCTTAATTCTCTGACCAAGATGAGCAGAGACCACTCCTCTCTGCTTCACACCTGAACGCACTTAGTTTTCCATATATTGCATAGCACAAGTCTGCATAGACTACAGTCTGCAGTGTGATTTCTAGAAGTGTGTTCTAAAAGTGTGGATTACATTAGAATTAAAACCTGAATTGAACCTGAAGGGAACTGGCCAGTCACTGTAAACAATGTTTCTGTTTGTTGTCACTTTTACCCCTATAATCTTTCACTTTCTGCAACCTCCCCCAATCCCCACACCAAGTAAGGAACTGTTCATCTCCTCTTCAATCCTCCCCATCCATCTCACCTCCTCCTCAGAACTGTTCCTTAACATACAATCCTCTGTCTCAAAGCACAGGAAGCCCCCTCACGCTCTCTCCTGCTCCCACCTGCTAACACTATCTCTGCTCCTTCTCACTGCTGGTGATATCTCTACAAATCCTGGTCCTCCTCACCATATTCCCACAGTCATTTCTACCTCCCATCCACGCTCCATCACAAACTTCCGTAACCTCTCTAACCTTATACCCATTCGCCCAGCCCCCGCTTCCCCAGTCCCACTAACAGGAGCTCTGTGGAACGCTCGCTCTGTCTGTAACAAGCTTTCCTACATCCATGATCTTTTTGTTACTACCAAACTTTCCTTCCTCGCCATCACCGAAACCTGGCTCACCCCTTCTGACACGGCCTCCCCTGCTGCACTCTCTTACGGTGGCTTCCACCTTTCTCACACACCCCGCCCCAGCAGCAAGCATGGTGGAGGAGTTGGTTTTCTCCTGTCAGATAACTGCTCCTTCACCCCAATCCCACTGCCACCCTCTGTTACCCTCCCTTCCTTTGAGGTGCACTCTGTGCGCATCTACTCCCCCTCCAACCTCCAACTGGCTGTCATTTACCGCCCCCCAGGGCCAGCCACCACCTTCTTTGACCACTTCACCACCTGGCTACTTCATTTCCTTTCTGCGGACATCCCCACTATCATCATGGGCGATTTCAACATACCCATTGACACTTCCCTCTCAGCTGCCACTAAACTTCTATCTCTCTCTTCCTCCTTCGGCCTCACTCAATGGTCTTCTGCAGCCACTCACAAAGATGGTCACACACTGGACCTCATCTTCACCCGCCTCTGCTCCCTATCTAACCTCTCTAACTCGCCTCTTCCTCTCTCTGACCACAACCTTCTCACATTCTCATCTCTCTCCACTCCATGTCTAGAGTCCCCACCCCACAAACTTTCACACCCTCGCAGAAATCTTAAACATCTTGACCTACATTCATTCTCTGAATCCCTCCTCCCTCTCACAGACATAATTTCCATACACAATGCGGATGACGCTGCCGCTCTATATAACACCACAATAGCTGTAGCTTTGGAATCTGCTGCCCCACTTACACATACCAAAGCTCGCAAAATCAATAGACAGCCCTGGCACACCAGCCTGACCAAAGAACTGAGGCGAGCTTCCAGGGCTGCTGAGCGCAGATGGAAAAGATCCCACTCCAACGACCACTTAATCGCATTCAAACAGTCCCTCACTACTTTCAAGACCGCACTCGCCACAGCTAAACAAACCTACTTCTCATCTCTCATATCCTCCCTGTCTCACAACCCTAAACAGTTATTCAACACCTTCAATTCTCTCCTCCGTCCCCCAGCACCTCCTCCCTCCTCACTTATCTCTGCTGAAGACTTTGCCTCATTCTTCAAGCAGAAGATTGATAACATCAGAGACAGTTTTGGTCAACAAGCCCCAGAGCCCTTCCTCCCAACTTCCCTACCCTCCACCTCCAAAACCAACTACTCCACCATTACAGAAGATCAACTCGCCACTCTACTCTCAAGATCGCATCTCACCACCTGTGCACTTGACCCGCTCCCAACCCACCTCATCCCAAACCTCACCACAATCTTCATCCCAACCCTAACCCATCTCTTCAACCTATCACTAACGAATGGTGTTTTCCCCTCAAGCTTTAAACATGCCTCCATCACACCTATCCTCAAAAAGCCCTCTCTTGACCCATCCTCTGTATCTAGCTATCGCCCTATATCACTTCTCCCTTATGCCTCCAAACTACTGGAACAACACGTCTACCTTGAACTGTCCTCCCATCTCTCTTCTTGCTCCCTCTTTGACCGCTTACAATCTGGCTTCCGGCCACACCATTCCACTGAAACTGCCCTAACTAAGGTCACCACTGACCTTTTAACCGCCAAGAGCAAGCGACACTACTCTGTTCTCCTCCTCCTCGACCTGTCGGCTGCCTTTGACACAGTGGACCATTCCCTATTATTACAGACCCTCTCATCCCTTGGCATCACAGACTTGGCCCTATCCTGGATCTCATCATACCTAACAGACCGGACATTCAGCGTCTCCCACTCACACACCACCTCCTCACCTCGCCCCCTCTCTGTCGGAGTCCCACAAGGTTCAGTCCTTGGGCCCCTGCTCTTCTCCATTTACACCTTTGGCCTGGGACAGCTCATAGAATCTCATGGCTTTCAGTATCACCTCTATGCTGATGACACACAGATCTACATCTCTGGACCAGATATCACCTCCCTACTAACCAGAATCCCTCAATGTCTGTCCACTATTTCATCCTTCTTCTCCGCTAAATTTCTGAAACTTAACATGGACAAAACAGAATTCATCATCTTTCCCCCATCTCACGTGACCCCCCCAACGAACCTATCCATTACAGTAAATGGCTGCCCACTCTCCCCAGTCCTACAAGCTCGCTGCCTCGGGGTTATCCTTGACGCTGATCTCTCCTTCAAACCACATATCCAAGCCCTTTCCACTTCCTGCCGACTTCAACTCAAAAATATTGCACGAATCCGTTCATTCCTCAACCAAGAATCTGCAAAAACCCTAGTCCATGCCCTCATCATCTCTCGTCTTGACTACTGCAACCTCCTGCTCTGTGGCCTCCCCTCAAACACTCTCGCACCCCTCCAATCTATTCTAAACTCTGCTGCCCGACTAATCCACCTGTCCCCCCGCTATTCTCCGGCCTCTCCCCTCTGTCAATCCCTTCACTGGCTCCCCATTGCCCAGAGACTCCAGTACAAAACCCTAACCATGACGTACAAAGCCATCCACAACCTGTCTCCTCCTTACATCTGTGACCTCATCTCCCGGTACTTTCCTACACGCAACCTCCGATCCTCACAAGATCTCCTTCTCTACTCCCCTCTTATCTCCTCTTCCCACAATCGTATACAAGATTTCTCTCGCGTATCACCCCTACTCTGGAACCCTCTACCACAACACATCAGACTCTCGCCCACCATCGAAACCTTCAAAAAGAATCTGAAGACCCACCTCTTCCGACAAGCCTACAACCTGCAGTAACCACCGATCAACCAACCGCTGCACGATCAGCTCTATCCTCACCTACTGTATTCTCACCCATCCCTTGTAGATTGTGAGCCCTCGCGGGCAGGGTCCTCACTCCTCCTGTACCAGTTATGACTTGTATTGTTCAAGATTATTGTACTTGTTTTTATTATGTATACCCCTCCTCACTTGTAAAGCGCCATGGAATAAATGGCGCTATAACAATAAATAATAATAATAATAATAATACTGGAGTCTCCGTCTGGAAACACGAGAGTCTAAGATCTTTTCCACAACGTACTCCAACTCACCCTCAACCAACACCGGAGCAGGAGGCTCAACGGAAGGCACAACCGGTACCTCATACCTGCGCAACAATGACCGATGAAAAACATTATGAATCGAAAAGGATGCAGGGAGGTCCAAACGGAAGGACACAGGGTTAAGAATCTCCAATATCTTGTACGGGCCGATGAACCGAGGCTTAAACTTAGGAGAAGAAACCCTCATAGGGACAAAACGAGAAGACAACCACACCAAGTCCCCAACACAAAGCCGAGGACCAACACGACAACGGCGGTTGGCAAAAAGCTGAGTCTTCTCCTGGGACAACTTCAAATTGTCCACCACCTGCCCCCAAATCTGATGCAACCTCTCCACCACAGCATCCACTCCAGGACAATCCGAAGATTCCACTTGACCGGAGGAAAATCGAGGATGAAACCCCAAATTACAGAAAAACGGGGACACCAAGGTGGCAGAGCTGGCCCGATTATTGAGGGCGAACTCCGCCAAAGGCAAAAAAGCAACCCAATCATCCTGATCCGCAGACACAAAACACCTCAAATATGTCTCCAAGGTCTGATTAGTCCGCTCGGTCTGGCCATTAGTCTGAGGATGGAAAGCAGACGAAAAAGACAAATCTATGCCCATCCTAGCACAGAATGCCCGCCAAAATCTAGACACGAATTGGGTCCCTCTGTCAGAAACGATATTCTCAGGAATACCATGCAAACGAACAACATTTTGAAAAAACAGAGGAACCAACTCGGAAGAAGAAGGCAACTTAGGCAAGGGAACCAGATGGACCATCTTAGAGAAACGGTCACACACCACCCAGATGACAGACATCTTCTGAGAAACAGGCAGATCTGAAATAAAATCCATCGAGATGTGCATCCAAGGCCTCTTCGGGATAGGCAAGGGCAACAACAATCCACTAGCCCGAGAACAACAAGGCTTGGCCCGAGCACAAACGTCACAAGACTGCACAAAGCCTCGCACATCTCGTGACAGGGAAGGCCACCAGAAGGACCTTGCCACCAAATCCCTGGTACCAAAGATTCCAGGATGACCTGCCAACGCAGAAGAATGAACCTCAGAGATGACTCTACTGGTCCAATCATCAGGAACAAACAGTCTACCAGGTGGGCAACGATCAGGTCTATCCGCCTGAAACTCCTGCAAGGCCCGCCGCAGGTCTGGAGAAACGGCAGACAATATCACTCCATCTTTAAGGATACCTGTGGGCTCAGAATTACCAGGGGAGTCAGGCTCAAAACTCCTAGAAAGGGCATCCGCCTTAACATTCTTAGAACCCGGTAGGTACGACACCACAAAATTAAACCGAGAGAAAAACAACGACCAGCGCGCCTGTCTAGGATTCAGGCGCCTGGCAGACTCAAGGTAAATTAAATTTTTGTGGTCAGTCAATACCACCACCTGATGTCTGGCCCCCTCAAGCCAGTGACGCCACTCCTCAAAAGCCCACTTCATGGCCAAAAGCTCCCGATTCCCAATATCATAATTCCGCTCGGTGGGCGAAAATTTACGGGAAAAAAAAGCACAAGGTCTCATCACGGAGCAGTTGGAACTTCTCTGCGACAACACCGCCCCAGCTCCGATTTCAGAAGCGTCGACCTCAACCTGAAAAGGAAGAGCAACATCAGGCTGACGCAACACTGGGGCGGAAGAAAAGCGGCGCTTGAGCTCCCGAAAGGCCTCCACAGCATCAGGGGACCAATCAGCAACATCAGCACCCTTCTTAGTCAAATCAGTCAATGGTTTTACAACATCAGAAAAACCAGCAATAAATCGACGATAAAAGTTAGCAAAGCCCAAAAATTTCTGAAGACTCTTAAGAGAAGAGGGTTGCGTCCAATCACCAATAGCCTGAACCTTGACAGGATCCATCTCGATGGAAGAGGGGGAAAAAATGTATCCCAAGAAAGAAATCTTTTGAACCCCAAAAACACACTTAGAACCCTTCACACACAAGGAATTAGACCGCAAAACCTGAAAAACCCTCCTGACCTGCTGGACATGAGAGTCCCAGTCATCCGAAAAAATCAGAATATCATCCAGATAAACAATCATAAATTTATCCAAATAATCGCGGAAAATGTCATGCATAAAGGACTGGAAGACTGAAGGGGCATTTGAAAGACCAAAAGGCATCACCAAATACTCAAAATGGCCCTCGGGCGTATTAAATGCGGTTTTCCACTCATCCCCCTGCTTGATTCGCACCAAATTATACGCCCCACGGAGATCAATCTTAGAGAACCACTTGGCCCCCTTTATACGAGCAAACAAATCAGTAAGCAGTGGTAACGGATATTGATATTTAACCGTGATTTTATTCAAAAGTCGATAATCAATACACGGCCTCAAAGAGCCGTCTTTCTTAGACACAAAGAAAAAACCGGCTCCTAAGGGAGATGACGAAGGACGAATATGTCCCTTTTCCAAGGACTCCTTTATATATTCTCGCATAGCAGCGTGTTCAGGCACAGACAGATTAAATAAACGACCCTTAGGGTATTTACTACCCGGAATCAAGTCTATGGCACAATCGCACTCCCGGTGCGGAGGTAGTGAACCAACCTTGGGTTCTTCAAAAACGTCACGAAAGTCAGACAAGAATTCAGGAATCTCAGAGGGAATAGATGATGAAATGGAAACCAAAGGTACGTCCCCATGAGTTCCTTTACATCCCCAGCTTAACACAGACATAGCTCTCCAGTCGAGGACTGGGTTATGAGATTGCAGCCATGGCAATCCCAGCACCAAAACATCATGTAGATTATACAGCACCAGAAAGCGAATAACCTCCTGGTGATCCGGATTAACACGCATAGTCACTTGTGTCCAGTATTGTGGTTTATTACTAGCCAATGGGGTGGAGTCAATCCCTTTCAGAGGTATCGGAGCCTCCAGTGGCTCCAAATCATACCCACAGCGTTTGGCAAAGGACCAATCCATAAGACTTAAAGCAGCGCCAGAGTCGACATAGGCGTCCGCGGTAATAGATGACAAAGAACAAATCAGGGTCACAGATAGAATAAACTTAGACTGTAAAGTGCTAATTGAAACAGACTTGTCAGGCTTCTTAGTACGCTTAAAGCATGCTGATATAACATGAGTTGAATCACCACAATAGAAGCACAACCCATTTTTTCGTCTAAAATTCTGCCGCTCGCTTCTGGACAGAATTCTATCACATTGCATATTTTCTGGCGTCTTCTCAGTAGACACCGCCAAATGGTGCACAGGTTTGCGCTCCCGCAGACGCCTATCGATCTGAATAGCCATCGTCATGGACTCATTCAGACTCGCAGGCACAGGGAACCCCACCATAACATCCTTAATGGCATCAGAGAGACCTTCTCTGAAAATCGCCGCCAGGGCGCACTCATTCCACTGAGTAAGCACAGACCATTTGCGGAATTTTTGGCAGTATATTTCAGCTTCATCTTGCCCCTGAGACAAGGACATCAAGGCCTTTTCCGCCTGAAGCTCTAAATGAGGTTCCTCATAAAGCAACCCCAAGGCCAGAAAAAACGCATCCACATTGAGCAACGCAGGATCCCCTGGTGCCAATGCAAAAGCCCAGTCTTGAGGGTCGCCCCGGAGCAAGGAAATTACAATCCTGACCTGCTGTGCAGGGTCTCCGGCAGAGCGAGACTTCAGGGACAAAAACAATTTGCAATTATTTTTAAAATTTTGAAAGTGAGATCTATTCCCCGAGAAGAATTCAGGCAAAGGAATTCTAGGCTCAGACATAGGTGCATGAACAACAAAATCTTGCAAATTTTGTACCTTTGTGGCGAGATTATTCAAACCTGTAGCTACACTCTGAAGATCCATTTGAAACAGGTGAACACAGAGCCATTCAAGGACTAGAAGGAGAGAAAGAGAGGAAGGCTGCAGTATAGGCAGACTAGCAAGTGATTCAATTAAGAGCACACTCAGAACTAGAGGAGAAAAAAAAAAAAAATTGTAGCAGACTTCTTTTTTCTCTCCTTTCTCAGCCAGTAATTTAACCCTTTTTTGGGCCGGTCAAACTGTCATGATTCTCAATGGCGAGAGAACATAGCCCAGCATATATGAGAACTAGCTCTTGGAAGATGGAAACTATACTGACCATGAACTAAACCTGCCGCACAACTAGAAGTGGCCGGGTAGCATGCCTACGTTTTTTAACCCTAGATGCCCAGCGCCAGCCGGAGAACTACCTAATCCTAGCAGAGGAAAAGACAGTCCTGGCTCACCTCTAGAGAAATTTTCCCAAAAGGCAGACAGAGGCCCCCACATATATTGGCGGTGATTTCAGATGAAATGACAAACGTAGTATGAAAATAGGTTTAGCAAAATCGAGGTCCGCTTTCTAGATAGAGGAAAACAGAAAGGACACTTTCATGGTCAGCAGAAAACCCTATCAAAACACCATCCAGAAATTCCTTTAAGACTCTAGCATTAACTCATAACACCAGAGTGGCAATTTCCGATCACAAGAGCTTTCCAGACACAGTAACGAAACAGCAGCTGTGAACAGGAACAAAATGCAAAAACACACAAGGACAAAAGTCCAACTTAGCTGGGAGTTGTCTAGTAGCAGGAACAAGCACAGAAGGCTTCTGATTACATTGTTGACCGGCAAGAAACTGACAGAGGAGCAAGGTTATATAGCGACTCCCACATCCTGATAGGAGCAGGTGAACAGAGGGGATGATGCACACAAGTTCAATTCCACAAGTGGCCACCGGGGGAGCCCAGAATCCAATTTCACAACACAACTCATCCAATCTACTCAGGACAGAAATCACGATAGATGTCCATAAATTATGTGTAATGAGAAATGACACAGGGTAAAGTACTGAACACATGAAAAAAAGGAGGAGCAAAAAGCGCTGGAAAGTTCTGACACCAGCTGAGATATATCAGTACTTAGGAAGCAATGCTGTTACTTATTGACAAATAACATCAGCATGTTCACCTGAT
This sequence comes from Ranitomeya variabilis, assembly GCF_051348905.1. Lineage (NCBI taxonomy): Eukaryota > Metazoa > Chordata > Amphibia > Anura > Dendrobatidae > Ranitomeya > Ranitomeya variabilis. The sequence continues at coordinate 1,781,250 of NC_135237.1, read as the reverse complement.
GGACAATAAAAAGGTATCTCATTACCAAGGAGCCGCACAGGAAACATCTTATGATGGGGAAAACCAGTGAGTTGTCTCAATACCATCACAACCTTATTGTTGCATACTGATAGCATTGGTTACAGAAGGATTTCTAAACTACTGAAGGTTTCAGTGAGCGCTGCTGGAGCCATAATCTAGAAAGAACATCATTCTACCATAAACCTGCCACAACCAAGTGCTCCCAGCAAGATTTCAGACAGAGGAGTGAAAAGAGTGGTCAGAAGAATTGTCCAAGAGCCACACCTGTGGAGAGCCACAGAAAGACCTGGAATCAGTAGGTAAAAATGTTTAAAAGAAAATAAGATTATATAAAAAAAATTTCCTTCTCACCACCAATCGGGGGGTGGTCTTTGTTGTCCTTCCTCATTCTCGGGTCCTCTACCAGAGGCCAGGGAGCTTGAGGGTTGTGCGCAGAATCTTAGCTGTTCCCAGCATTGCGCTTTTCTGGACAGAGCTCAGATGTTGCTCCTGGGATCTGTTGTAGCCATTCTTCCAAGTTAGGGGTCACCACTGGAATCACTGTTGCCTTCACATTCCACATTTTCTCCAGTTCTCTTTTGAGGCCCTGCTATTTCTCCAGCTTCTCATATTCCTTCTTTCTGATGTTACTGCCACATCTATTATCATTGCTGTCTTCTGATCCTTGTCTACTATAACAATGTCTGGTTGGTTAGCCAACACCTGCTTATCTGTCTGGATTTTGAAGTCCCATGGGATTTTAGCCCTTTCATTCTCCACCACTTTTTCTGGGGTTTCCCACCTGGACTTAGGGTGACTTAGCCCATACGCTGTGTAGATGTTCCTGTATACAATTCCTGCTACTTGGTTGTGGAGTTCAGTATATGCTGTTCTTGCATTCTGCCACTATGTGTTGGACAATTTCTGAGGTTTCTTTGCATAGTCTGCACCTTGGGTCTTGCCTTGCGTGGTAGATTCCTGCTTCTATTCAGTGATTGTAGGGGGCATTGTGGGGGGCCGGGGGAGGAGGAATATAGAAGCCTGGTTTCTGACTTTGAGGATTGGTGCCGGACTGTCTAGAACTAAACGTGAAGAAAACCAAGGAGTTGGTGGTGAGTTATAGAAGGAAAAAGGAGGATCACTTACCGATCACTATTACTGGCCAGGAGGTGGAGATGGTTGAGAGCTACAAATATTTGGGGGTTCACCTTGACAGTAAACTCGATTGGAGGTGTCATACGGAGGAGGTTTACAAGAAGGGAATGAGCAGACGGTACTTTCTTCGGAAGCTCAGGTCGTTCAATGTGTGCGGTAAAATGCTGGAAATGTTCTACCAGTCCGTTGTGGCAAGCGCCATCTTTTTTGCTATCATATGCTGGGGCAGTAGTGTGCGAGTAGCTGACGCTGATAAGCTCAACAAACTTATCGAGAAGACAAGCGCGGCTGTTGGCCTCCATCTGGACTCTTCTGAGGAGGTATTGGAGGACAGGATTCAGAAGAAGTGTAGGGCTATAATGATCGATAATACACACCCGCTATACGAGCAGAAGAGCACATTCAGCAGCCGCCTGATCCTACTAAGGTGCAAGAAGGAGAAAGTCAGGAAATCGTTTGTACCTACTGCTATGGGGATGTATAACAATCTCCAAAGGGTGGTAGACAACAATGACCTATGGCTGGTGTACTAATGTTAATTAAGTGACTTATATACCTGAACCACCCACATTTATTTGTTATGTAATGTTAGTATACCTGTGCAAGATTTGTGTCCTAATATTTTATGTGCTGCTGTTTGTATTGCTGCTGTAATACCGTAATTTCCCCCGGGATCAATAAAGTGTATCGTATCGTGCTCTTGTGCCGCTATGATTAGTGCCTCTGTGCTGTCTCGGAGTCCAGCTTTCTCCAGCCATTGGTAGGATTTCTCCATGTCAGCCACCTCCATTTTCTGTCTATCTTGCCATGGCGCTTCCTGTTCTTCCTTCCAGATCTGTTGTTGCTGCCTTAGGCTTTCTCTCAGCATCTCATCTTTTTCAGTTAGCCATTAAAAGGTATCAACCACTGAGGACTCTCAATTCTAAATATTTTTCTATCTACTGGCTAACACGGTACCAAGATATATTTCTTTCCTGTATCTAAACATTTGATATGTTTTAAAGAACTGAAAAGTCTCATTTGTGGAATTTGCAGCATTAGGAGGTCACATTCACTGCACAAAAAAGCTATTTAACTCCAAAACCTCCTAACAGGCCAAGTTACATGTAACATAGGAGCCTTCTTTGATATCACCTTCACAATTCTTGCATCCATTGAACTTGTGAGTTTTTGCAGAGTTTCTTGTATTTTTTCCCTCCCAGAGCTGCTGTTTTGATGTGAACGGCCTCCCACCCTCATAGATCTTTGGCTTGATGATCCTCTAAAGGTTCTCTATAGGGTTGAGGTCAGGGGAAGATGGTGGCCACACCAGGAGTTTATCCCCTTTTATGCCCATAGCAGCCAATGACTCAGAGGTTTTCTTTGCAGCATGAGATGGGGCATTGTCAGCATGAAGATGATTTTGCTCCTGAAGCCACGTTTCTGCTTTTTATACCATGGAAGAAAGTTGTCAGTTAGAAACTCAATATACTTTGCAGAGGTCATCTTCACACCTTCAGGAACCTTAAAGGGCCCTACCAGCTGTTTCTCCATGATTCCGGCCCAAAACATGACTCCTCCACCTCCTTGCTGACGTCGCAGCTTTGTTGGGACATGGTGGCCATCCACCAATCATCCACTACTCCATCCATCTGGACCGTCCAGGGTTGCTCGACACTCATCAGTAAACAAGACTGTTTGAAAATTAGCCTTCATGTATGGCTGGGCCCACTGCAACTGTTTCTCCTTGTGAACACTATTTAGGGGTGGCCGAATAGTAGGTTTATGCACCACAGCAAGTCTTTGAAGGATCCTACACCTTGAGGTTTGAGGGACTCCAGACGCACCAGCAGCTTCACATAACTGCTGCTTTGTAATGGTATTTTGGCAGCTGCTCTCTTAATCCAATGAATTTGTCTGGCAGAAACCTTCCTCATTATGCCTTTATCTGCATTTATTCTGCAAAAACTCTTACTGTCTCACTTATTCATTCTCGTCTGGACTATTGTAACTCTCTACTAATCGGCCTCCCTCTTACCAAACTCTCCCCGCTCCAATCTGTCCTGAATGCTGCAGCCAGGATCATATTCCTCACCAACCGTTACACCGATGCCTCTACCTTGTGCCAGTCATTACACTGGCTACCCATCCACTCCAGAATACAGTACAAAACTACTATCCTCATCCACAAAGCACTCCATGGCTCAGCACCACCCTACATCTCCTCTCTGGTCTCAGTCTACCACCCTACCCGTGCCCTCCGCTCCGCTAATGACCTCAGGTTAGCATCCTCAATAATCAGAACCTCCCACTCCAGTCTCCAAGACTTTACACGTGCTGCGCCGATTCTTTGGAATGCACTACCTAGGTTAATACGATTAATCCCCAATCCCCACAGTTTTAAGCGTGCCCTAAAAACTAATTTGTTCAGACTGGCCTACCGCCTCAATGCATTAACCTAACCATCCCTGGGTGGCCCATTCAAAAAATAAATAAATAAATCAGGTTCCTCTCATCATGTTCTCATACACTTTATGCAGTTAATAGCCCTCTGTGTCTGTACTGCTACATACTTAGGCAGTTAACTGGTTCATGCAGCTTTACATGAACACCCGAGCCTTACACTATGGCTGGTCCAAATAACTAAAGCAATTGTTACCATCCACCTCTCGTGTCTCCCCTTTTCCTATAGTTTGTAGCTTGCGAGCAGCAGGGCCCTCATTCCTCCTGGTATCTGTTTTGAACTGTGATTTCTGTTATGCTGTAATGTCTATTGTCTGTACAAGTCCCCTCTATAATTTGTAAAGCGCTGCGGAATATGTTGGCGCTATAGAAATAAAAATTATTATTATTATCTGCATGACCTCTGTCTGTGCTCTGTTTCAGTCACACATCTCTTTACAGTATGATGATCACTCTTAAGTTTTCGTGAAATATCTAATGTTTTCATCCCTTCACCAAGGCATTGCACTATTTAACACTTTTCAGCAGCAGAGCGATCCTTTTTATTTCCCATATTGCTTGAAACCTGTGGCTGCTTAATAATTTGGAACATCATTTTTGAGTAGTTTTCCTTTAATTAGAATCACCTGGAAAACTAATTATCACATGTGTTTAAGATTGATTTCAGTGATCCATTGAGCCCTGAGAGACAATACCATCCACGAGTATATATGAAAAACAAAACAATTAAATCTTTAAGACACTTAAATCCAATTTGCATAATAATTTGGAACACAGTGTATATATATATATATATATATATATATATATATATATATATATATATATATATATATATATTTTTTTTTTTTTTTTTGTTACACACACGCGCTCACCATGCAGAGTCCATGGCCTGTATGCACACTCACCATGCAAGACTCCATTGCTGAGCAAAAAGCATGTCCAAGTCCGTTTACAGTTTGCTTAACAACACTTAGACAAGCTTGTGAGATACTGGGAGAATATAGTCTGGTCAGATGAGATCAAAACTGAACTCTTTGGATGTCATAATACAAAGAGTTATTGGAGGTCAAAAGGCACTAGATATCACAAAGACACCATACCAACAGTGAAGTGTGGAGGTGGGAACATCATGGTGTGCGCTGTTTTTCAGCATACGGCACTGGCAAAATTTATGTAGTTAAAGGATGAATGTACAAATGTACCGAGACATTCTACATAAAAATCTGCTGCCATCTCCCAGAATGATGAAGATAAAACGAGGGAGGACATTTGAACAAGACAATTTTCCACCAGTCTTTCACACTGCTTTTGGCTGACCTTATGCCACTCCTGGTACAATAATGTCAGCAGTTCTTCTTTGTTTGATGGCTTGTGACTATCCATCTTCCTCCTGATTACATTCCAGAGGTTTTCAGTAGGGTTCAGGTCTGGAGATTGGGCGGCCATGACGGGGATTTGATGTGGTGATCCTTCATCCACACCTTGATTGCCCTAGCTGTGTGGCATGGTGCATTGTCCTGTTGGAAAAAACAGTCCTCAGAGTTGGGGAACATTGCCTGAGCAGAAGGAATCAACTGTTTTTCCAGAATAACCTTGTATGCGGCTTGATTCATACGTCCTTCGCAAAGATTAACCTGCCCAATTCCAGCCTTGCTGAAGCATCCCCAGATCATCACCGATCCTCCTCCAAATTTTACAGTGGGTGCAAGACACCATGGCTTGTACGCCTCTCTAGGTCTCCGTCTAACCATTAGATGACCAGGTGTTGGGCAATGCTGAAAATTAGACTCATCAGAGATTACCTTCCTCCAGTCCTCTATGGTCCAATCCTTGTGGTGTTTGGCAAACTTCAGCCTGGCTCTCCTTTGTTTCTCATTGATGAAAGGCTTTTTCCTACCTTTACATGACTTGAGTCCTGCCTCTAGGAGCCTGTTAAGAACTGTTCTTTCCGTGCACCTTTCACCCCTGCTGCCACTTGCCATTCCTTTTGAAGGTCACTCGATGTCATCCTGTGGTTGCTGAGTGACATTCGAATAAGATGACGTCATCCCGGTCAGTGGAGTCGTTTTCACCCTCTGCCGGTCTGTAGCTTTGTTGTCCCCAATGTCTGCTGCTTGGCCTTGATGTAATGGACTGCAGTCTTAGAAATTTTAAGGATGGAGGCAACATGACGTGGTGTCCCTCTGCTAGTAAAGCCAGAATTGAGCCCTTTTCCTCACTCAAGACTTCTCTTTTCCACTCCTTTGGCATGGTTGTTATTTTTTCATTCCTGTTGCTTTTGGGATATTACTAGCACTTGTTTTGCCATCCACCTTGTCCTATTGCAGGAGGATTGTGAACACCACAGCAGGGTTTTTTATACTTTCCTTCGTTAAATAAGATTTGGTTCAGGTGATCACCTAATCAGAAGCACATTGAGTAGAATAAGGCGTCCTCTGGTGGGAATTCAACTGACACTGGAATGGAATGGCTGTCAGACATGTAAAGAAGCGGATTTTTATACAACTGGGCAGTGGGCTCTTCATTTTTGCCAGAGTGATATTCACGGTGAAAAATGAAATGCTAGGTGAAATGCCGAGAGACAAAGAAAACCCTATATTAAGGGTCACCAATGTAACCCAAGAAGAAGTGTGAAACCGGCTTAATAAGATTAAAATAGATAAATCTCCGGGTCCGGATGGCATACACCCACGAGTACTAAGAGAACTAAGTAATGTAATAGATAAGCCATTATTTCTTATATTCAGGGACTCTATAGCGATGGGGTCTGTTCCACAGGACTGGCGCATAGCAAATGTTGTACCAATATTCAAAAAGGGCTCTAAAAGTGACCCTGGAAATTATAGGCCAGTAAGTCTAACCTCTACTGTTGGTAAAATATTTGAAGGGTTTCTGAAGGATGTTATTCTGGATTATCTCAATGAGAATAACTGTGTAACTCCATATCAGCATGGGTTTATGAGAAATCGCTCCTGTCAAACCAATCTAATCAGTTTTTATGAAGAGGTAAGCTATAGACTGGACCACGGTGAGTCATTGGACGCGGTATATCTTGAATTTTTCCAAAGCGTTTGATACCGTGTCACACAAGAGGTTGGTACACAAAATGAGAATGCTTGGTCTGGGGGAAATGTGTGTAAATGGGTAAGTAACTGGCTTAGTGATAGAAAGCAGAGGGTGGTTATAAATGGTAGATTCTCTAACTGGATGGCTGTGACCAGTGGGGACCACAGGGGTCGGTATTGGGGCCTCTTATCTGCAACATATTTATTAACGATCTGGTAGAAGGTTTACACAGTAAAATATCGATATTTGCAGATGATACAAAACTATGTAAAGCAGTCAATACAAGAGGAGATAGTATTCTGCTACAGATGGATCTGGATAAGTTAGAAACTTGGGCTGAGAGGTGGCAGATGAGGTTTAACAATGATAAATGTAAGGTTATACACATGGGAAGAAGGAATCAATATCACCATTACATACTGAACGGGAAACCACTGGGTAAATCTGACAGGGAGAAGGACTTGGGGATCCTAGTTAATGATAAACTTACCTGGAGCAGCCAGTGCCAGGCAGCGGCTGCCAAGGCAAACAGGATCATGGGGTGCATTAAAAGAGGTCTGGATACACATGATGAGAGCATTATACTGCCTCTGTACAAATCCCTAGTAAGACCGCACATGGAGTACTGTGTCCAGTTTTGGGCACCGGTGCTCAGGATATAATGGAACTAGAGCGAGTACAAAGGAGGGCAACAAAACTAATAAAGGGGATGGGGGAACTACAATGCCCAGAGAGATTAGCAAAATTAGGATTATTTAGTCTAGAAAAAAGACGTCTGAGGGGCGATCTAATAACCATGTATAAGTATATAAGGGGACAATACAAATATCTCGCTGAGGATCTGTTTATACCAAGGAAGGTGACGGGCACAAGGGGGCATTCTTTGCGTCTGGAGGAGAGAAGGTTTTCCCACCAACATAGAAGAGGATTCTTTACTGTTAGGGCAGTGAGAATCTGGAATTGCTTGCCTGAGGAGGTGGTGATGGAGAACTCAGTGAAGGGGTTCAGGAGAGACCTGGATGTCTTCATGGAGCAGAACAATATTGTATCATACAGTTATTAGGTTCTGTAGAAGGACGTAGATGTGTGACGGAATATAGGCTGAACTGGATGGACACATGGCTTTTTTCGGCCTTGCTAACTAAGTTACTATGTTACATACACACATACAGTGCCCTGAAAAAGTTTTCATACCACATGAACTTTTCCACATTTTTTCACGTTACACCCACAAACTTAAATGTATTTTATTAGGATTTTATGTGATATCAACACAAAGTAACGAGTATTTGTGACTCAAAGTAAATCATGAGGTTTGTAATTATTTTAAAAATATAGATCATATGTAATTGTGAGGTTACAATTACTGCTGCAGTCATTTGTGGTCTGTTTATCCAGCCTTGCAATCTAAAGGTGACATTTTGCCCCTTCTCCTTTGCACACTTGCTCACGCTCAGTGAGATTTGATGGAGACGACTGAACGGCAATTTTCACATCTTGTCACAGATTCTCAATGTGATTTTGGTCTGAACTGTGATTGGGCTGTTCACACACGATTATGCTTTTCTCTAAACCATCTGTGGTGGCTCTGACAGGATGTTTACGGTCGTTCTCTTGCCTGGAGGTGAACCTACGCCCCAGTTTCAAGTGTTCTGCAGCCTCTAACACGTTATCCTCCAGGATTACCCTGTTTTTAGCTCCATCTATCTTCTTCCCATCAACTGTGCCCAGCTTCCTAGTCCCTGCTGAGGAAAATCCTCCACACAGTATGATGTTGCTATCCCTATGTACAATGGTGGAAATGGTGTTTTCAGGGTGATGTGCAGTGTTAGTTTTTCTGCCACACATATCATTTTTCATAAAAAGGTCTACTTTGGTCTCATTTGACCAGAGCATCTTCTTCCACATGCTCACTGTATCACCTATAGGGTTATCCTCCAGCTTGCAGCCAATAAACACGCCAGTCCCATTCCGAGACCAGTTGCCATGAGCGACTGCACCACTGTGTACGTATATCAGGAACACCGCACTGCACTTGCTCACTGAGCCAGTGTGCGTGTCCTGAGTAAGGCAGACTGTACTCAGAGATACCTGTGGAGCGGGGCAAAGATAGTAAAGATGCATGCTTCAGACCAACAGGACCTGAAGCACATGACTGCCAAGGGGCGGAGCCGGCCACAGGTCTCTCAGAGGAAGCAGGAACAGAGAGACTGCTTCAGGTCAGATAGGACCTGAAGCACCTGACTGCTGGGGGCGTAGCCTAATCTCCGAGAGCTAGGAGCAGAAGGAAAACTCCTAGAAGGGTAACTACAGGATAAAGTTACCAAGGGATTAGACAGAACGGATAGCCAGGACGTAGCCAAGTGGTCATATACAGAGAGAGCAGCGCAGTACAAGACAAGCAGGCAGAGGGTAGTCAGGACGTAGCAAGGGGTCAGAAAACCAGGACGGGCAAATACATAGCACCAAGACAGTAGACAAACTCACAACAAAGAGACGGACCGGGTCAAAACCAAACAAGCAACAAGATATCAGGCACAAGGCACAGGCACGCAAGAGATCAACCAATTCAGCTGAGAGCAGGAGTATAACTGACAGAAGACCTAGACCAATTGGAAACTAAATAGCCACCCTCTGCCAGAGAGAGGCCAAAACAATTGACCCCTGTCTGACCAGGACGGGACAAAGACAAAAACCCCCATCCTGGAGCATGACAGTATGCTGTGGGTGGGCCACTGGACCCCCGGGTTTCTCAGGATACCTGGCATGAAAGGCCCGGATGAACCGATCCGCATGAACTGATTGGGCAGGAACCCATGACCAGTCCTCCGGACCGTAGCCTTTCCAATGTACAAGATACTGAAGAGCACAACAGACAAACCTAGAGTCAACAATTAGTTCCACCTCATACTCAGACTGCCCATCTACCAAAACCGGTGGAGGGGAAGACAATGATCCCTCCCCACAGGTTTCAAAAGGGCCTTATGGAAAACGTTGGGAATCCGTAGAGAAGGCTTGAGATGCAACCAAAAAGCCACCGAGTTAACTGCTTCCATAATTTCATAAGGACCAATAAATTTAGATACAAATTTCGCAGAGGGGACCTTGAGCCTTAGGCCGGAGTCACACTACAGCGAGATACGGCCGAGTCTCGCAGGTTAAAACCAAGCTCTGGCACCGGCACTCCAGAGTGGAGCGTGCGGCCGCATAGCAATACATGGAGCCGCACGCTCCGCTCCAGAGTGCCGGTGCCAGAGCTTGGTTTTAACCTGCGAGACTCGGCCGTATCTCGCTATAGTGTGACTCTGGCCTTATATTCTTAGTAGACAACCATACCTTATCCTCAACCTGGAACACCAGCCCCACGGACCATTTTTTGTCTGCAAAAAAATTATATTTAGTCTGAGCCTTCGTAATGTAACTTTGGACCTCCTGCCATAACTCCCCCAACCGCTGAATTGTCCCATCCGCCCCAGGACACCCAGAGTCCAAATGGGAGAACTCCCCAAAATGTGGATGAAACCCATAGTTGCAGAAAAAGGGGGATGTGCCCGTAGACTGGTTAATGCGGTTGAATATGCACAAACTCGGCCAAAGGTAACACAGTACACCAATCTTTCTGTCGGGCTGAGGTCAGGCAACGCAGGATTTGCTCCAGAGACTGATTGGTCCGCTCAGTCTGCCCATTAGTCTCTGGATGATAAGCGGATGAAAAAGACACACCAATACCCAACCTCATACAAAACGCCCTCCAAAATCTGGAAACACATTGTACCCCCCTATCAGACACCACTTTCAAGGGTACCCCATGCAATCGCACCACATGCTCAACAAACAATCTGGACAACGTTTCCGCATTAGGTAAAGCCACCAAGGGAACAAAATGTGCCTGTTCACTAAACCTGTCCACCACTACCCAAATGACGGTATTACCCTTGTAAGGAGGAATCCATGGATAAATGAGTCCATGGTCTATCATGGCAGTGGCACCAATTCCTCGGCCGGTTATGGGGGGGTTTCGCACAGGCACATACCCCACAAGCAGACACAAATTCCCCAACATCAGAGGCTAAAGAAGACCACCAGAATATCCTAGCGATGGCCCTCCAGGTAACCGAGATCCCTGGATGTCCCCCCAGAACTGAGTCGTGGAATTCCCGAAGGACCCTGAGGCGAAATTGAACCGGTACAAAAAGTTTATCCACCGGCTTAGCCGGAGGGGCAAGAGACTGAGCTTCCCAAATCTCCCACTCCAAAACAGTAGAAGCACCCGCCACCACCACCCCAGGCTGAAGAATGGAGGATGGAGGTTCGGGGGTGTTACGGAACCCTCCAGCACCCAGAATGTGTTGTGCAGTTATAAGTATGTATAATAGGTTCCATGTGAGATGCATGTCCCTAATGCATCAGCCCACAGGCTGCGCCCCTGGGCAGAGGGGACAAGATATCCCCCTTCTGATCTCCCCCACCTTTGTAATTCCCACAGTAAATATCAGCAGGCTCCGGCCACCTGGGGCCATTGTAATGTATGACTGGCCTGCAGCTTTTCAATTGGCCCGCCCTCTGTATCTGTGTGATATATTCTGTGTCCTGTGAGTAAAGTGTTGTCACACTGGAAATACGTGGAGAAGCGGTGATCTTTTATATGCGCCCATGTAACCAAGCAATTCCAGCCAGCGTCCTTCATTCAGACTCCAGCGAAAGCAGAGTGGACCTCCTGAAACACGGGGTGGTACTGAAAGAGGTACTCCAGCACGGTAGTCACCGACACACTGGTGGCAGACAGCGGGATGTGATACCCCGTCTACAGGAGTAAAGGAATGAATGGAAAACAACTACCAGAAGTTAAAGAGGACTACATTAACAGATCTGGTGGAAGCCCGAGGGTTAATCGCCAGCAACAAAAGCAGATTTGATAGCAGGCATCATGGAACACAACAGTGCAGCGCCCCACAATGTGAACGTGGAGGAGACTGAATTACAGAGGGAGGTAAAGAACCGACTGGCGTTCTATGGCCCAAACCCTGCAGTAGAGATCATACGAGAGGTGATGGCTGATGTGCGTACTGATCTGAAGGAAAAGATGGCCGAGCGGACCAGGATAGAGCTAGCCAAGATGGAGATGGCAGAGCGGACCAAAGTGGAGCTGGCCAAGATGGAGATGGCAGAGCGGTGAGAGAAGAGTCAGCGAGCAGGGGGAGCTCTGGCCTCCGCCCAGGTACCTTCAACAGTAAGCCACAAAAAGATCCAGTATAATGCCTTCCGACAGTTGGGGGAGGCAGAGGAAGACATTGATGGCTTTCTGCAGGACTTTGAGCGGCAGTGTGCCCTTCATCAAGTGAAGCCGGAGGAACGGGTTCAGATTCTGGCCAGCAAGCTGACAGGCCGGGCAGCGGACGCCTATCGCACGGTACCTGATGAGGACTGTATGGACTATGAGCGGATCAAAGAAGTGATCTTGGCCCTGTATGCGCTGACACAAGAGGCATACCGCCAAAAGTTCCGCAGACTTATAAAACGAGTAACCGATACCCACGCTGAATGGGCCTGTAAATTACGGCAGTCACTGCTACAGTGGGTACAAGGGAACCAAGCAACCACTAAGGAGGACATCCTCCAGCTCTTCTTGTTAGAACGATTCTTTACTGGACTAACCCCCGAGACACAGGAATGGCTTCGGGACAGGCGGCCAACGACTCTTGAGGAGGCCGCTCGTCTGGCCGATGAACATCATGATGCCAGGAGGCCTCAGTTGTCCGGATCAAAGATGGTCACTAGGGGTCCACCCATGGACCTGGAGGCCCCCAGACCACAGAAGATTGTAAAGGGACCAGCTAAAAACCTGGCCTACCACAGTCCCCCTGGGGCGCGATGCCACACCTGCCATCAGCTGGGACACCTGCAAAGACAATGTCCCAACCGGACTCAGCATACCCAGTGGCCAAAGGTGGGAACAGCTACCTTCAGCCGGGCCGCTTTACACTGCTACCAAGGCGAAGCTGACCCGGCATTGGGGGCTACGACTAACCAGGGGGTGGAAGAGATGGAGGAAGTGCTGCATGAAGTAGACCCCGTGCAGGCAGCCCGGGCAGATAATTGACAACAGCATCGACAGGTCATGTGGGTTAATGGGAAACGTATGCAGGGAGTAAGAGATTCCGGGGCAACTTTGACCCTTGTGAAGCCTCATCTCTTCCGGGACCAAGAGAAGACAGACCGGACAGTGGCAGTCCGTGTAGCAGTGGGAGCCATAAATCGACTGCCCACTGCCAGGATTCACTGAACTGGGGAGTCGGGGATGGCCTTGTTGAGGTCGGCTTGATGGAGGATTTGCCTGCAGACGTCTTGCAGGGAAATGACATGGGGCCCATGTTGTCTGCCTTCTCGGTTGCCCCTCTGGCTGAGACATATCCTGTGACCACCCGGAGACAAGTGCAGCGCCCCAGAGTCCTGGTCGTTGCAGTACTGTGGCTCCGCCACTATGGGGAGCTGCGGTGCGTCCGATGGCACTGAAGGAGTTCATCTGATCAGGTATCACAGACACCAATACATTTCACAGCTGGGCCTCCGGGGGGAGCTAAGGGTGCTATTCATTAGGCCACTCCCCACCATAGTGGGTAAACTGGGGGTCAGGCAGGAAGTTAGATCAGAAAGCTGACTGGATTGGACGAAGCAACACCTGGTGGCAGAGGGTGTTGTGGAGGAAGAGACAGTAGGGTCTCTGTCAGGGGTGGGATCCTGACAGAGGCTTGGCATTGAAAAGAACGTAACGGGTCCGCGCCAGCTCCGGGAAGCGGCGGGACCCAAGAAAGGATTAGAAGCGAGATAGATTGTGCTGAGTGAGAAACGGGATCACGCAAAGGAGAAATACCAGTAGGAGTCGTGCTGTAAGACCGAAGCAACATCCTACTGAGGCGCACTACCGGTGGCCGGAACGCCGAGGGAGTAGAATAACATTCAGCTTCAAGCAATACTCCAAACAGCGGCAGGGCAGTCAGTCTCAGGCGGGCTGTCTAACTCAAATCACCTATGAAGTCTTGGGAGGCAATTGCGGGAGAGGGGCGTCTCTAGGGTCCCGGAAGAACTCCAGGCCTACCCGACAAACAGGTGCCGTTCCTACCCGAACCTCAGGGAGGGACGGAGGATTAGCAGAACATCATCTAGTCGAGTTGTGAGGGAACATCAGAAACAGACACAACAGTTGTGGGGTACTTTCCGTAAGCACAGCAGGGAAGGACTACAACACATAGCGCTAGGGGGAAGGCACAGATTTCCTCCTGTGAAGAGAACTCTGGAAGTGTAATTGGACCGGCCGGACTTGCGTAGCCTGGTGAGCCGTATTCTGGATTGAGGACTCAGAGATCTTCAGTAAAGAGGTAAAGAGACTGCAACCTGGTGTCCTCGTTATTTACCGCGACCTGCACCTCACAACTGCACCGTTACAACACCACTTATTGCACCGGACGTCCCCCACTGACAGACAGGGCCACGGACCGGGTCTAGCCACCGTGACAACCCCAGGACTGAGACCCAGAGGCCCGGCTCCGGGTACCCCTCGGCCCTGCGGCGGTGTGGGGGCGCTCCAAACTTGGCGTCACGAACAGGATCTACTTAAGCCTGACAAATCGGGTCATGTGTGCCTTGGAACTGTAATTTATTGTGCTTTGACTGTGCTTTATTACGAAGACTGTGTTGCGCCATTTACCGCCAAAATCCGCCGCCATTGCAGCGCTGAAGAGAGAAGGGGCGTGAAGTAGGCGTAGACAAGCTGGAGAGCGTGAACAACCATGGCCGCCCAGTCTAAATATTGTTGCATCTTAAGGGCGGGCCCGTCGACAGGAGAGATCCGCCTCCTGATCTTCTATGGCGGGCGGAGACCGAAGAAACGAAACTATGACTCAGATGAGGTGGAACTGGAGACCAGGACAGGCCTACAGAAAAAGATGGCTCCGCATCGACCCCCGTCACCAGCGGATTATTCTGACATGCCTCCGCTGGAGGATTTGGATCCTTGGGAGCTGCCGCTGGAGCATCCCGGGCCTGGACGGTCCCCGACTCATATGCCTTCCCCAGGAGGGGCTACTGCAAGTGGAGGTACCCCGTGCCGCGATCCCCGGGATGGCCACCTCACTTCTGCACACGGCCCGGTCACTGCTGCGACCGGTGACGCCCCGATGTCCCCGCCGTCTAGCACCAATGCACCGGGGGGGCATGACCTCGGGCCCTTCCCCTGGGGGGAATATCGGAACCATCTAATCGCAGAGTTCCAGCGTGAAGTGGAGCGGGAGGCGCGAGGTGAGCTGCTGGAGGGCTCCTTGCCGAAGTGGGGCGTGGTGGTTGTATACCTGCCCCAGACGGAAAAGGGCTTCGTGCAGGAGATCGGGACCGCCCTAAGAGTCCGCATCACCCGGGAGGAAGTGGAGCCCTGCCTGAGTGGAGACGGCGCCAAGTCCTTCCTGAAGCCGGGGGATGTAGTCACCTACCGTCGGCACCTAAAGGGGAGCGGATGGTGGGCTCGGGACAGGCAGCGCTGCACCGCCGTTCTGGCAGTATCCCGCACCGAGGGGGAGGAGCTTGCCGCTGAAGCCGCCGCTGCCGCTACTGCTGCTGCCAGCCGTATCCATCGGCCCACGCAGACCATCATTGCGGCGCACGACCTGGTCGTGCAGAAGACCCGAACCCACGAGGTATCCCTGGCCGCAGGGGTAAGCTTGGAGCCCAGTGAATCCGGCCAGCAGAAAGCCACCTGCCAGGTAAAGCCTCGGTGGGGGTTGCCTCCTGAGTAAGATTTTAAGATGCTTGGAATGTAAATAGTTAACTGTTTTCCTCCTGTTCTGCTAAAACCCGTTCAGGGTAAACTTTTAGGGGGATCCTTCTATGGACCCGGGATCCCTATTGTTTTTGGTTATTTTTCTATTTTTCTATGTTCTTCAAAAACTGTGAAATCATGAACAGTGCATGATCCGAACTTGTTGTAAATAGTTTGCACCTTATTAAAGGCGCTCCCTACTGGTTTTACTTAAAGACTCTTTGCGAAGATACCGCACTGGAACCTTTGCTGAGTATGGACTGGTAGCTTGGGAAGACACGCTACCTCACAGAGACTTGGTCCCCTCTTAAAGGGGATGTTCATTTATCGCATTTCAATAGTAAAATTGCTTAAGATAAATAGCAATAATGTCAATGAGAGAAAAGTGATGATAATGTTTGTACAAGAGAGTTATATGTGTTTAATTAGTTAAATGTGAAGGAATACTGATGATGTGCTCTGAGAAGTAAAAGGTGAAAGATAGAAGAAGGATGCAGTGGGCCCGTAGAAATAGATGTGGTGTCCAGCATGCAGGAAAGGAAGAAAGATAATGAGAAGGCTTAATGTTCGATAGACAATGTTTAGATAATGCTGATAGAAAGTTAGGATAGAAGGTAAACCCTGAGTCCTGATAGGAGTCATGTAGGGATGACTCAGTGCTCTTAAACTGAAAGTAATGTTATGTTCTATACTGTGTATAGTAGTTGAAAAGGCAGTAGGCCCTGGCTGAACGGGGCGGTCCTGTAACAGAAAGGAGAGGCAGTAGGTCTGGTGCCGATAGGACAGGCGGTCCTGCAGAATTAAAGAAGGAGAATGAAAAAGTTAAATGACCTTATAATGTGATTATAGGAAGGTCTTTAGTGGATTCAGAGTGTATGTCCTTAAAGGCAATGTTAAATTATTGTTCAACAATTTTGCACTTAAGTAGAATGCCCGGTTGGGTAACAGGAGTTATTTATAGCCTGTAATTTATAATGTTAACCATGTTTGTAACGTTCAAGTGTCCTCACCTCCCATAAAGGGAAGCTCTGTTCAAGTATACTTATTGTTATTGCACTCAACAAAATTGTATGTCTTTTTGCTAACTTGTATTGTTGTTTTCTTCCCAGTCCCGGAGTACTGTGTTTAACCAGGGGGGAGTGCAGCGCCCCAGAGTCCTGGTCATTGCAGTACTGTGGCTCCGCCACTATGGGGAGCTGCGGTGCGTCCGATGGCACTGAAGGAGTTCATCTGATCAGGTATCACAGACACCAATACATTTCACAGCTGGGCCTCCGGGGGGAGCTAAGGGTGCTAATTCATTAGGCCACTCCCCACCATAGTGGGTAAACTGGGGGTCAGGCAGGAAGTTAGATCAGAAAGCTGACTGGATTGGACGAAGCAACACCTGGTGGCAGAGGGTGTTGTGGAGGAAGAGACAGTAGGGTCTCTGTCAGGGGTGGGATCCTGACAGAGGCTTGGCATTGAAAAGAATGTAACGGGTCCGCGCCAGCTCCGGGAAGCGGCGGGGCCCAAGAAAGGACTAGAAGCGAGATAGATTGTGCTGAGTGAGAAACGGGATCACGCAAAGGAGAAATACCAGTAGGAGTCGTGCTGTAAGACCGAAGCAACATCCTACTGAGGCGCACTACCGGTGGCCGGAACGCCGAGGGAGTAGAATAACATTCAGCTTCAAGCAATACTCCAAACAGCGGCAGGGCAGCCAGTCTCAGGCGGGCTGTCTAACTCAAATCACCTATGAAGTCTTGGGAGGCAATTGCGGGAGAGGGGCGTCTCTAGGGTCCCGGAAGAACTCCAGGCCTACCCGACAAACGGGTGCCGTTCCTACCCGAACCTCAGGGAGGGACGGAGGATTAGCAGAACATCATCTAGTCGAGTTGTGAGGGAACATCAGAAACAGACACAACAGTTGTGGGGTACTTTCCGTAAGCACAGCAGGGAAGGACTACAACACATAGCGCTAGGGGGAAGGCACAGATTTCCTCCTGTGAAGAGAACTCTGGAAGTGTCATTGGACCGGCCGGACTTGCGTAGCCTGGTGAGCCGTATTCTGGATTGAGGACTCAGAGATCTTCAGTAAAGAGGTAAAGAGACTGCAACCTGGTGTCCTCGTTATTTACCGCGACCTGCACCTCACAACTGCACCGTTACAACACCACTTATTGCACCGGACGTCCCCCACTGACAGACAGGGCCACGGACCGGGTCTAGCCACCGTGACAACCCCAGGACTGAGACCCAGAGGCCCGGCTCCGGGTACCCCTCGGCCCTGCGGCGGTGTGGGGGCGCTCCACAAGCTCGAGCTGCGGAGGCGGAATCACACTCAGAGGAGGCCCAAGTAAGACATCCCAGCCCTACACGTATTCCCATAGCCAGACACATTTCTTGGGCCACCCCAGCTGAATTTAAGAGGGAGTTACTTGAGGATCCTTCATTGGAGGGATATCTGTCATGTTCCCAATGGCAGGGAATTAAACACATAACACGGGCAAAAACAGGACGAGCTCTAGGGTGATGGAACCTGAGCTGACCGCGATCCGGAACCTCAACACTCAACTAACAGCAGCCAGGGAACGTTCCTGGGGGGACTCTAGACGTCTCGCGCCAGCCGGAGATCTAGCTACCCCTATCAGAAGAATCACAGACCTATCTTGCCTCCAGAGAAATATTCCCACAGAAATAGCAGCCCCCCACATATAATGACGGTGAAATGAGAGGAAGGCACAAACGTAGTTATGAAAACAGATTCAGCAAAATGAGGCCCGCTTAAGCTAGATAGCAGAGGATACAAAAGGTGAACTGCGCGGTCAGCTTAAAACCCTTCAAAATACCATCCTGAAATTACTTGAACTCATGTGCCAACTCATGGTACATGAGTAGTAATTTCAGCCCACTAGAGCAACCAGCAGCAGAGAATTACATATCTGCAAGCTGGACAAAAAAAACATGAAAGCAAACATGAAACAGGGAAATCCAGACTTAGCTTGTCTTGAAGGCCTAGGAGCAGGTAGCAAAGGTAACAGAGACACACTGATACATTGATAGCCGGCAAGGGAATGACAGGAAGGCCAGGTTAAATAGGAAACACCCAGCCTCTGATGGACAGGTGGAAACCAGAGACCGCAACCCACCAAAGTCACCCAGTACCAGTTGTAACCACCAGAGGGAGCCCAAAAACAGAATCCACAACAGTACCCCCCCCCCTTGAGGAGGGGTCACCGAACCCTCACGAGAACCCCCAGGGCGATCAGGATGAGCTCTATGGAAGGCGCGGACCAAATCAGTCGCATGAACATCAGAGGCGACCACCCAGGAATTATCCTCCTGACCATAACCCTTCCACTTAACCAAATACTGGAGTTTACGTCTGGAAACACGAGAATCCAAGATCTTCTCAACAACATACTCCAATTCTCCCTCCACCAGCACCAGAGCAGGAGGCTCAACCGAAGGAACAACGGGCACCTCATACCTCCGCAATAACGACCGATGGAACACATTATGAATAGCAAACGATGCTGGGAGATCCAAACGAAAAGATACAGGGTTAAGAATCTCCAAGATCTTATAAGGACCGATGAACCGAGGCTTGAACTTAGGAGAAGAGACCAACTCAGAGGAGGAAGGCAACTTAGGCAAGGGTACCAAATGAACCATCTTAGAAAAGTGGTCACACACAACCCAGATAACGGACATTTTCTGTGAGACAGGGAGATCTGAAATAAAATCCATGGAAATGTGCGTCCAAGGCCTCTTCGGGATAGGCAAGGATAACAACAACCCACTGGCCCGAGAACAGCAAGGCTTAGCCCGAGCACACACTTCACAACACTGCACAAAGGTGCGCACATCCCTTGACAAGGAAGGCCACCAAAAAGACCTGGCCACAAAGTCTCTAGTACCAAATATTCCAGGATGACCAGCCAACACAGAAGAATGGACCTCGGAGATGACTCTACTGGTCCAATCATCTAGAACAAACAGTCTTTCTGGTGGACAACGATCAGGTTTATCCACCTGAAACTCCTGCAATGCACGTCGCAAGTCTGGGGAGACGGCGGACAATATTACCCCCTCCCTAAGGATACCAGTAGGCCCAGAGTCTCCAGGAGAGTCAGGCACAAAACTCCTGGAAAGAGCATCTGCCTTCACATTCTTTGAACCTGGCAGGTATGAAACCACAAAATTGAAACGAGAAAAAAACAACGACCAACGAGCCTGTCTAGGATTCAGACGCCTGGCAGACTCAAGGTAAATCAGATTTTTGTGATCAGTCAAGACCACCACACGATGTCTAGCACCCTCAAGCCAATGACGCCACTCCTCAAATGCCCACTTCATGGCCAAAAGCTCCCGATTACCCACATCATAATTGCGCTCGGCGGGCGAGAATTTTCTAGAAAAGAACGCACATGGCTTCATCACCGAGCCATCGGAACTTCTCTGTGACAAAACCGCCCCTGCTCCAATCTCGGAAGCATCAACCTCAACCTGAAAAGGAAGTGAAACATCTGGTTGACATAACACAGGAGCAGAAGAAAACCGGCGCTTAAGTTCCTGAAAGGCCTCCACAGCCGTAGGAGACCAATTAGCAACATCAGCACCCTTTTTAGTCAAATCAGTCAAAGGTTTAACAACACTGGAAAAATTAGTAATGAACCGACGATAAAAATTAGCAAAACCCAAGAACTTCTGAAGACTCTTAACAGATGTAGGTTGTGTCCAGTCACAAATTGCCTGAACCTTGACGGGATCCATCTCAATAGTAGAAGGAGAAAAAATGTACCCCAAAAAAGAAATCTTCTGGACTCCGAAGAGACATTTTGAGCCCTTCACAAACAGAGAATTGGCCCGCAGGACTTGAAACACCTTCCTGACCTGTAGAACATGAGACTCCCAGTCATCAGAAAACACCAAAATATCATCCAAATACACAATCATAAACTTATCCAGATATTCACGGAAAATATTGTGCATAAAGGACTGAAAGACTGAAGGAGCATTAGAAAGTCCAAAAGGCATTACCAAATACTCAAAATGGCCCTCAGGCGTATTAAATGCGGTT
Source organism: Ranitomeya variabilis (assembly GCF_051348905.1). Classification (NCBI taxonomy): domain Eukaryota; kingdom Metazoa; phylum Chordata; class Amphibia; order Anura; family Dendrobatidae; genus Ranitomeya; species Ranitomeya variabilis. The sequence goes on along the minus strand of NC_135237.1, from coordinate 1,760,710 downwards.
TTCCACTCATCACCCTGCTTTATCCGCACAAGATTATACGCACCGCGAAGATCTATCTTAGTGAACCACCTAGCCCCCTTAATGCGAGCAAACAAATCAGTCAATAATGGCAATGGATACTGATATTTGACTGTAATCTTATTCAGAAGGCGATAATCTATACAAGGCCTCAGGGAACCATCTTTTTTAGCCACGAAAAAAAAACCTGCTCCCAGAGGGGACGAAGATGGACGAATATGTCCCTTTTCCAAGGACTCCTTAATATAATTCCGCATAGCAGTATGCTCTGGCACTGACAGATTAAATAAACGACCCTTAGGGAACTTACTGCCAGGAATTAATTCTATAGCACAGTCACAATCCCTATGAGGAGGGAGCGAATTGAGCTTAGGCTCCTCAAAAACATCCCGATAGTCAGACAAAAACGCAGGGACCTCAGAAGGAGTAGATGAAGCTATTGAAATCAGAGGTGCATCATCATGAACCCCCTGACATCCCCAGCTTAACACAGACATTGTTTTCCAATCCAGGACTGGATTATGAGTTTGTAACCATGGCAGACCAAGCACTAGTACATCATGTAAATTATACAGTACAAGGAAGCGAATCACCTCCTGATGAACGGGAGTCATGTGCATGGTCACTTGTGTCCAGTACTGCGGTTTATTCATAGCCAATGGTGTAGAGTCAATTCCCTTCAAAGGAATAGGAACTTCCAGAGGCTCCAGACTAAAACCGCAGCGTTTGGCAAATGACCAATCCATAAGACTCAGGGCAGCGCCCGAATCCACATAGGCATCGACGGAAATGGATGACAGTGAACAAATCAGAGTTACAGACAAAATGAACTTAGACTGCAGAGTACTAATGGCAAAAGATTTATCAACCTTTTTTGTGCGTTTAGAGCATGCTGATATAACATGAGCTGAATCACCACAATAAAAACACAATCCATTTTTCCGCCTATAATTTTGCCGTTCACTTCTGGACTGAATTCTATCACATTGCATAGTCTCAGGTGCCTGTTCAGAAGACACCGCCAACTGGTGCACAGGTTTGCGCTCCCGTAAACGCCGATCAATCTGAATGGCCATAGTCATAGACTCATTCAGACCTGTAGGCGCAGGGAACCCCACCATAATATCCTTAATGGCCTCAGAAAGACCATCTCTGAAGTTTGCAGCCAGGGCGCACTCATTCCACTGAGTAAGCACCGACCATTTCCGAAATTTTTGACAATATACTTCCGCTTCATCATGCCCCTGAGAGAGGGCTAATAAAGCCTTTTCAGCCTGAATCTCCAGGTTAGGTTCCTCATAGAGCAATCCCAGTGCCAGAAAAAACGCATCCACACTGAGCAATGCAGGATCCCCTGGTGCCAATGCAAATGCCCAATTCTGAGGGTCGCCCCGCAGGAAAGATATTACAATCTTGACCTGCTGAGCAGGGTCTCCAGAGGAGCGAGATTTCAAAGAAAGAAACAATTTGCAATTGTTCCTGAAATTCAGGAAGGTAGATCTATCTCCAGAAAAAAACTCTGGAATAGGAATTCTAGGTTCAGACATAGGAGTGTGAACAACAAAATCCTGTATGTTTTGAACTTTTGCAGCAAGATTATTCAGGCTGGAAGCCAAACTCTGGACATCCATGTTAAACAGCTAAGGTCAGAGCCATTCAAGGGTTAAGAGGAGGTAAGAAGCAGCTAGACAGCAATTAAGGGCTAGGCAGCAAAACTCTGAGGGAAAAAAAAAAAAATTCCCTTCAACACTTCTTTTTCTCCTGCTTCAGCCCAAACAATTAACACTTTGTGGGCCGGCTATACTGTCATGTTCCCAATGGCAGGGAATTAAACACATAACACGGGCAAAAACAGGACGAGCTCTAGGGTGATGGAACCTGAGCTGACCGCGATCCTGAACCTCAACACTCAACTAACAGCAGCCGGGGAACGTTCTTGGGGGGACTCTAGACGTCTCGCGCCAGCCGGAGATCTAGCTACCCCTATCAGAAGAATCACAGACCTATCTTGCCTCCAGAGAAATATTCCCACAGAAATAGCAGCCCCCCACATATAATGACGGTGAAATGAGAGGAAGGCACAAACGTAGTTATGAAAACAGATTCAGCAAAATGAGGCCCGCCTTAGCTAGATAGCAGAGGATACAAAAGGTGAACTGCGCGGTCAGCTTAAAACCCTTCAAAATACCATCCTGAAATTACTTGAACTCATGTGCCAACTCATGGTACATGAGTAGTAATTTCAGCCCACTAGAGCAACCAGCAGCAGAGAATTACATATCTGCAAGCTGGACAAAAAAAACATGAAAGCAAACATGAAACAGGGAAATCCAGACTTAGCTTGTCTTGAAGGCCTAGGAGCAGGTAGCAAAGGTAACAGAGACACACTGATACATTGATAGCCGGCAAGGGAATGACAGGAAGGCCAGGTTAAATAGGAAACACCCAGCCTCTGATGGACAGGTGGAAACCAGAGACCGCAACCCACCAAAGTCACCCAGTACCAGTTGTAACCACCAGAGGGAGCCCAAAAACAGAATCCACAACAGATATCGTAGGAAGGCACAGGAGGGGAGAGGGGTACTGGAATGGGAACAGTTTGTATGGAAGCAGGGACTCCTCTACCGGATCACAGAGCAGCACCACACAGGGACGAGCCCCACTATAAAACGACAGCTGGTAGTTCCCAAGAAGTATAGGCAGGAGTTACTGCGAATCTCTCATGACATACCCTTGGCCGGGCACTTCGGCGTCAGTCGCACCAGGCATCGTCTGACACAAAACTTCTTTTGGCCGGGGGTAACCTATGATGTTCGTCAGTACTGCCAGACCTGTGACAGTTGCCTGCGCATTGGCAAGAGGGGAGATCGATGCAAGGTCAAATTACGCCCCCTCCCCATTGTGGAGGAACCATTTAGCCGAGTAGCGGTCGATCTGATAGGGCCGTTAGCCAAACCCAGTCCGTCAGGGAAAAGGTATATATTGATAGTGGTAGATTATGCCACATGGTATCCAGAGGCGGTTGCGTTACCTAACATACTGGCAGAGACGGTGGCGGCTGCCCTGCTCCAGGTTTTCTCACGGGTTGGATTTCCCCGGGAGATTATCTCGGACCAGGGTACCCAGTTAACAGTACAGGTGACCAACCAACTGTGGAAGCTGTGCGGCGTAAAGTCCATTAGAAGCGCCCCGTACCACCCGCAAACCAATGGGTTGTGTGAACGCTTTAACGGGAATTTAAAACGACTCATTGGGACTTTTACCAGGACCTACAGGGACTGGGAGAAATTCTTGCCACACCTCCTGTTTGCCTATCGGGAGGTGCCCCAAGAATCCACAGGGTTCTCCCCGTTCTAACTGGTAACATAGTAACATAGTTATTAAGGTTGAAGGAAGACTTTAAGTCCATCTAGTTCAACCCATAGCCTAACATGCCCTAACATGTTGATCCAGGGGAAGGCAAAAAAAACCCATGTGGTAAGAGTAAGCTCCACCATGGGGAAAAAAAATTCCTTCCCGACCCCACATACGGCAATCAGACTAGTTCCCTGGATCAACGCCCTATCAAAGAATCTAATATATATACCCTGTAACATTATACTTTTCCAGAAAGGCATCCAGTCCCCTCTTAAATTTAATTAATGAATCACTCATTACAACATCATATGGCAGAGAGTTCCATAGTCTCACTGCTCTTACAGTAAAGAATCCGCGTCTGTTATTATGCTTAAACCTTCTTTCCTCCAGACGTAGAGGATGCCCCCTTGTCCCTGTCTCAGGTCTATGATTAAAAAGATCATCAGAAAGGTCTTTGTACTGTCCCCTCATATATTTATACATTAACATAAGATCACCCTTTAGTCTTCGTTTTTCCAAACTAAATAGCCCCAAGTGTAATCACTGAACAATCTGAACTTTTCTGCGACAAAACCGCCCCCGCTCCGATCTCGGAAGCATCAACTTCCACCTGAAAAGGAAGAGAAACATCAGGCTGGCACAACACCGGAGCAGAAGAAAAATGGCGCTTAAGCTCCCGAAAGGCCTCCACAGCAGCAGGAGACCAATCTGCAACATCAGCACCCTTTTTAGTCAAATCAGTCAAAGGCCTGACAACGCTAGAAAAACCAGTTATGAATCGACGATAAAAGTTAGCAAAGCCCAAAAATTTCTGAAGGCCCTTAAGAGAAGTCGGCTGCGTCCAGTCACAAATAGCCCGAACCTTCACAGGATCCATCTCAATAGAAGAGGGGGAAAAAATGTACCCCAAAAAAGAAATCTTCTGAACCCCAAAAACACACTTTGAACCTTTAACAAACAGAGAATTGGTCCGCAAAACCTGAAAAACCCTCCTAACTTGTTGAACATGAGATTCCCAGTCATCCGAAAAAATCAAGATATCGTCCAAATACACAATCATAAATTTATCCAGATATTCACGGAAAATATTGTGCATAAAAGACTGAAAGACCGAAGGGGCATTTGACAGACCAAAAGGCATCACCAAATACTCAAAATGGCCCTCGGGCGTATTAAATGCGGTTTTCCACTCATCCCCCTGATTAATTCGCACCAAATTATATGCACCGCGAAGATCAATCTTAGAGAACCACTTCGCCCCCTCAATGCGAGCAAATAAATCTGTCAGCAATGGCAAAGGATACTGATACTTGACTGTGATCTTATTCAAGAGTCTATAATCAATACAAGGTCTCAAAGAACCATCGCTTTTAGCTACGAAAAAGAACCCCGCTCCAAGAGGAGACGAAGAAGGACAAATATGTCCCTTTTCCAAGGACTCCCTAATATACTCTCGCATGGCAGCATGTTCAGGTACAGACAGATTGAATAGACGACCCTTAGGAAATTTACTGCCAGGGATCAAATCTATGGCGCAATCGCAATCTCTGTGAGGAGGAAGAGAATTAAGAGTAGATTCCTCAAAAACCTCACGATAATCAGACAAAAACTCAGGAATTTCAGAGGGAATAGATGAAGCAATGGAGACCAAAGATGTGTCCCCATGATTTCCCTGACATCCCCAGCTTAGTACAGACATTGTTTTCCAGTCAAGGACTGGGTTATGAGTTTGCAACCATGGCAATCCCAGCACCAACACATCATGTAGATTATACAGTACAAGGAAGCGAATCACCTCTTGATGGTCTGGAGTCATTCGCATAGTCACTTGTGTCCAGTATTGTGGTTTATTACTAGCCAATGGTGTAGAATCAATACCCTTTAAAGGTATAGGAACTTCCAGAGGCTCTAGATCAAACCCACAGCGCCTGGCAAAGGACCAATCCATAAGACTCAAAGCGGCGCCGGAATCCACATACGCATCCGCAACAATAGAAGATAACGAACAAATTAGAGTTACAGACAAAATAAACTTGGACTGCAAAGTGCCAATAGCAGAGGATTTATCAACTTTCTTTGTTCGTTTAGAGCATGCTGATATAACATGAGTAGAATTTCCACAATAGAAGCACAAATGATTTTTGCGCCTATAAATCTGTCGTTCGCTTCTGGACAGAAAGCTATCACATTGCATACTCTGTGGTGCCTCTTCAGAAGACACCGCCAACTGGTGCACAGGTTTGCGTTCCCGTAAACGCCGATCAATCTGAATTGCCATTGTCATGGACTCATTCAGACCAGTAGGCGCAGGAAACCCCACCATGACGTCTTTTACAGCATCAGAGAGACCTTCTCTGAAAATTGCCGCCAGAGCGCACTCATTCCACTGAGTAAGCACAGACCATTTTCGAAATTTTTGGCAATATATTTCGGCTTCATCTTGCCCCTGAGAGAGGGCTATTAGGGCTTTCTCAGCCTGAATCTCCAAATTTGGTTCCTCATAAAGCAACCCCAAAGCCAGAAAAAACGCATCCACATTGAGCAACGCAGGATCCCCTGGTGCCAATGAAAATGCCCAATTTTGGGGGTCACCCCGCAGTAAAGAAATAACAATTTTTACTTGCTGGGCAGGATCTCCAGCAGAATGAGATCTCAGCGAAAGAAACAATTTACAATTGTATTTAAAATTTAGAAAACAAGATCGATCTCCAGAAAAAAACTCCGGTATAGGAATTTTAGGTTCAGACCGAGGAGCATGTAACAAAAAATCTTGTATATTCTGAACTTTAGAGGCAAGATTATTCAAATTGGTAGCCAGACTCTGGGGATCCATATTTCAACAGATAAAGTCTGAGCCATTCAGGGGTTAAGAGGAGAGGAAAACAGGAGACTGCAATTAGAGCTGGAGTGCAACTTCAGAGGAAGGAAAAAAAAAAAAAAAAAAAAAAGGTTTCACACAGTTCCTTTTCTCTCCTGCTTCAGCCTATAGATTAAACATTTGGGCTGGCCATACTGTTGTGGTTTCCAATGGCAAGGAAACATCAGAAGCATAGAATAAACGGACAAGCTCTCGGGTGATGGAAACTAGAGCTGACCGCGATGCTAAACCTACACACCACACTAGAAGTAGCCAGGGGGCATTCCTGCGTTGTCTCTAGATGCCGCGCGCCAGCCGGAGAACTAACTACCCCTGGTAGAAGAAAACACAGTCCTGGCTTGCCTCCAGAGAATGTCCCCACAGGAGATAGCAGCCCCCCACATATAATAACGGTGAGAGCAGATGAAAAGACACACGTAGTATGAAAGCAGATTTAGCACAGAGAGGCCCGATAACTAAATAGCAGAAAGATACAACAGAGGACTTCGCGGTCAGCTGCAAAACCCTTCAAAACACCATCCTGAAATTACCTTAACTCATGTGACAACTCATGCCACTGGAGTGGTAATTTCAGCCCAACAAGAGCTTCCAGCTGCAGAGATTCACATAAGTGCAAACTGGACAAAACATACAAAAATAGACTTAAGGACTAAAGTGTCCAACTTAGCTGAGCAGAAAACTGGGAGCAGGAACATGCAACAGAATCACTCTGGATACATTGATGGCCAGCATTAGAATGACTGAGGAGCAAGGTTAAATAGGATACTCCCACATCCTGATAGGAACAGGTGAACTGAGAAGGCAAAGCTTGCAGGACACCAGTACCACAAGAGACCACCGGGGGAGCCCACGAACCGAATCACAACAGTCGGCGCACACTACATTACCCATCATCCCTATGGCTGTCATGGCGGAAGTGCGCATGTAGGTGGAACTCCAGCCTCAGACGTCATTTGGATATGCGCACTCCACCAGTGTTGATAGCCACCAAGGAGATAGGACTTATGAAGTCAAGGCACGCGTGCGCACCATCAGCCGCCATATTGTTGAAGGCCATGTAAGTGGCCATTATACCGAAGGTAAAAAAGTTGTAATACTATTTCTCCCAGAAATAGTGAGAAAAAATACATCTGGATATGGTCTTACATTTCTCCTCAGCCTATCACCCTCAGTCCAATGGGCAAGTGGAGCGTGTCAACCAGGTCCTGGGCAACTACCTGCGACACTTTCTCAATACCCACCATAAAGATTGGGTGAAATTACTTCCCTGGGCTGAGTTCTCGTACAACAATCACATTGGTGAAGCTTCGGGAGAGTCTCCATTCTACATTGTGTTCAGTCAGCAACCCGAGGTTTCCCTCCCGGTGATTGTTGCTTCTGATGTCTCTGCGGCAGATGTCCTCTCCAAGGATTTTGTAAAGTTGTGGGAGGATACCAAAGCCACTTTAGAAGCATCCTCCGCCCATGTGAAGAGACCTTCAGAGAAAAGGCGCCTGGATCCTCCATGCTTCCGCCCTGGTGACAAGATATGGCTCTCGTCCAGGTATGTCCGACTGAAGGTTCCCTCTTACAAGTTGGGTCCTCGTTTTATCAGGCCTTTCGAGGTGCTGAAGGGGATCAATGATATCTCCAATAAACTGAAGTTGCCTCCTTCATTACGGATGCCGAATTCTTTTCACGTATCTCTGCTGAAGTCAGTCATCCTGAGCCCCTTATTCAAAGATCCCAGTACCACGCCTGTGCCAACTGCCTCTGATGATGTTTTTAAAGTGAAGTGGAGAACATCTTGGCCATGAAGAGGGTGAGAGGCAAGACCTTCTTCCTGGTCGACTGGAATGGATTTGGTCCCAAAGAGAGATCCTGGGAGCCTAAGAAGAATATTCGAGCTCTGATTTTCCTCCGGAACTTCCTAGCAGGCTTGAAGAGGAGGGGGCGTAAAGGGGAGTACTGTTAGCACCATGCCAGATCCCTGCTCTGACAGGCAGGGTCTCTGGCGTGTCACTTCACTCACCCGTGCTGTGGTCAGTTCTTCCCTTCCCAATGCTTTCAGCCCTTAGGACACATGTACAGGCACGCTCACCCTCTTAAAGGGCAAGCGCGTGCACTTGCTATTTCCTCCCCAGCCAATGGCTGTGGGACATTATGTATATACTAGATTGTGGCCCGATTCTAACGCATCTGGTATTCTAGAATATGCATGTCCCCGTAAGTATATGGACAATGATGATTCCAGAATTCGCGGCAGACTGTGCCCGTCGCTGATTGGTCGAGGCAACCTTTATGACATCGTCGCCATGGCAACCATTATGACATCTACGTCGATACTGTGCCCTTCGCTGATTGGTCGAGGCCTGGCGGCCTCAACCAATCAGAGACGCGGGATTTCCAGGACAGACAGACAGACAGACAGACAGACAGACGGAAAAACCCTTAGACAATTATATATATAGATTGCTTCCTCCCCACTGGGGAGGTGCCTGAGCAACCTTCCTGTTCCCCAGTTTATGTTGTGTAAGGTTGCGTACCAGTCCTGCTTTCTGCACTCTGATATGAACTCTGTCTGCTGCACTAATACAAGCTGTCTGCTGCACTGATACAAGCTGTCTGCTGCACTCTGATGCAGATCCTGTCTGCTGCACTCTGATGCAAACTTTGCCTGCTGCACAATCCAGTCTGTCCTACTGGGTCCAGCTGCTGCGTGTCCGTTGGTCTCTTCTGCAGTGGCACCTGGCATTCATCGGGAGCCAAGCCTAACCTCACCATCAGAGGCTCATTTGAACAGTTCGGTGTTCACTTAGTCACACCCCTCCAGGCTCTCCGCAGTCCGTGGCACAGTGGTTCCACAAACCACGTCTGTGACACTCAGGCTGAAGTTCCTGAGCTGGGGGTTTCTGGGGAATATTGTGGGACTGCTCAAATGCGGGATCTTACCCTAAAAGGGGCCTTTGAAAATGTTTTGGTGATTGACAGGGTTGCTGAAGAGCCGGGGGCTGACACCAGGTACCCACACTTTGCAGTCATTAGAGAATTGCTGTATAGAGAGACTACACTCAGGGGAGGTGAAATAGTGGAGTAGCTGTTGGTTAAAGGGCCATACCAGTTGAGGGTTTTAGACATGGCTAGTGTTGAGCGATACCGTCCGATACTTGAAAGTATCGGTATCGGAAAGTATCGGCCGATACCGTCACAGTATCGGAATCCAATCCGATACCGATACCCGATACCAATACAAGTCAATGGGACTCAGGTATCGGACGGTATTCCTGATGGTTCCCAGGGTCTGAAGGAGAGGAAACTCTCCTTCAGGCCCTGGGAACCATATAAATGTGTAAAAGAAAGAATTAAAATAAAAAATATTGCTATACTCACCTGTCCGACGCAGCCGGGACTTCAGCGAGGGAACCGGCAGCGTTGTTTGTTTAAAAATCGCGCTATTACTTGGTTACGTGAATTCCCGGCTTGTGATTGGTCAGGTCGGCCATGTTGCCGGGACGCGGACCAATCACAGCAAGCCGTGACGAAATTACGTCACGGCTTGCTGTGATTGGTCCGCGTCCCGGCAATATGGCCGCCCTGACCAATCACAAGCCGGGACGTCACGGGAGGCTGGACACGCGCTCATTTTGAAATGGGCGCGTGTCCAGCCTCCCGTGACGTCACGGCTTGTGATTGGTTGCGCCGCGATCAACCAATCACAAGCCGGGAGGCTGGACGCGCTCATTTTGAAATGGGCGCGTGTCCAGCCTCCCGTGACGTCACGGCTTGTGATTGGTTGCGCCGCGATCAACCAATCACAAGCCGGGAGGCTGGACGCGCTCATTTTGAAATGGGCGCGTGTCCAGCCTCCCGGCTTGTGATTGGTTGACCGCGACGCAACCAATCACAAGCCGTGACGTCACGGGAGGCTGGACACGCGCCCTTTTTAAAATGAGCGCGTTTCCAGCCTCCCGTGACGTCACGGCTTGTGATTGGTTAATGGCGGCCATGTTGCCGGGACGCGGACCAATCACAGCAAGCCGTGAGGTATTTTCGTCACGGCTTGCTGTGATTGGTCCGCGGCCCGGCAACATGGCCGCCCTGACCAATCACAAGCCGGGACTTCGCGTAACCATGTAAAAGCGGGAATTTTAAACAAACAACGCTGCCGGTTCCTGCGCTGAGGTCCCGGCTGCGTCGGACAGGTGAGTATAGCGATATTTTTTATTTTAATTCTCTATTTTACACATTTTAACATTAATGTTGTTCCGATACCCGATACCCGATACCACAAGAGTATCGGAATCCCGGTATCGGAATTCCGATACAGCAAGTATCGGCCGATACCCGATACTTGCAGCATCGGAATGCTCAACACTAGACATGGCCCATTCACATGTTTTGGGGGTACATCTGTGGGTAGAGAAAACACAGGAGATAATACTGCAGAGGTTCTATTGGCCGGGATGTGATCGGTAGATCGTAAATTATTGTAGGTCCTGCCCCACCTGCCAGATAACCACTCCCTCCTCTCACTTCCGAAGTCTTCTAGTAATAGAGATCCTGTTTTAACGAATTGCCATGGACCTGGTAGGTCCTTTAGTTAAGTCTGCACAAGGGCACCAATATATCCATCCTAGTGGTAATGGACTATGCACCCCGGTACCCTGAAGCAAATGAAGAGGAAAAATCCAGCAGGTAAATAAAATGTCCAATTTTATTGAAGAAATAAATCTCATCCATAAAAACATGGTAAGTGCGGTTCTGGTCACAGTGTATACAACCGACGCACTTCAGCTCCCATGAGCCTCCCATGAGCAGGGCCGCGCTTAGTAACCCGATGTTTACCCTGGTTACCATTGTAAAAGTTAAAAAAAACAGTACATACTCACATTCCGGTGCCCGGCGTCCGCTTCCCTGCACTCCTCCTGCATCCTGTGTAAGTGCCGGCCGTAAAGCAGAGCGGTGACGTCACCGCTCTGCTCTGTGGGAGATGCCGGAGATGTTCGGCGCTGACACAGGATGCAGGAGGAGTGCAGGGAAGCGGACGCCGGGCACCGGAATGTGAGTATGTGGGTTTTTTTTTTTACTTTTACAATGGTAACCAGGGTAAGCATCGGGTTACTAAGCGCGGCCCTGCACTTAGTAACCCGACGTTTACCCTGATTACCCGGGGACTTTGGCATCGTTGGTCGCTGGAGAGCGGTCTGTGTGACAGCTCTCCAGCGACCACACAACGACGCTGCAGCGATCGGCATCGTTGTCTGTATCGCTGCAGCGTCGCTAAGTGTGACGGGGCCTTTACTCATGGTTGTTTAGACAGTGTGAACACAGTTCACAGTTCTCTGTGCACTGATCGCAGATCCCCGGGCAGTGTGTTTAGGGCACACGCAGAATCATAAAGGGACAGCACACCATCCTAAAGTGCCCCCAGCCAATGGCTGGGGAGCACTTATTATGAAAGGTATTTCTAGACTGTGGGAGGTGCCTGTGTAATGTTGTAAGTTTGTTCCTAACACTCGTTAGTTCTCAGTTCCCAGTGCTGGTATTTCCATTTATCAGCCATGCCCGCCTTCCTATCTATCAACCGATCCAGCCTGCACCTGTCAGTGCCCATCTTATCAGCCGATCCTGTCTACACCCGTGGTACCTGTGTCCTTACTCCGCCTCCCTGCATCTACTGGCCATTCCTTCAGGTCACCCTAGCTACCCGTTTCTAGAGGGGTAAGCTGACATATACCCAAGGTCAGTCCTTGGGTAGCAGCTGGACTAACTCCCTGGTCTCTCCTAGGATCTCGGTATCATATGCTGCTGCAAACCTGAGGTCAGACTGGGTGAAGCTCCTAGTCACACCCCTCCAGGCCTTCTTTGAACTCTGGCACAGTAGTTCCACACAGTTCGTTACAGTTTGCACAGGCCCTAGAATCCGCTGGCTCTCAGGCATCCTCCATCTCAGACCTATACCAGGTGGTCTCCCACCAGAAAGATCAACAGGATAAGATTTTATCCTATCTACAGACTATGAATACCCATTTTTGACATGGCAGTTCCGGCTGCATCTACTTCCTCTCAGGCGGCAGTCTCCACAACGGTAACCTATCAGGCCTCCAGTTATGTACACGATTCTGAACCTTATTTGTCGGCTCCTCCACGCTTTGGTGGAGATCCTATCCTTTGTCGGGGTTCATTATCCAGTGCACACTGTACTTTGAAATCCTGGCTCATCAGTTTGTCTCGGAACGAGCCAAAGTGGCTTTCATCATGTGCCATCTATCTGGTGAAGCCTGGGCATGGCTCAATCCTCTGTGGGAGGGGATCCTTTGGTGTCAAATCTCTAGTACTTTTTAGAAGCCTTTCATAAATTCTTCAAAGAGCCTTGGCGTGTTTCTTCTGCAGCTTCTTCTCACATCAGGTTACCCCAGAGTAATCTCTCTGTGAGCCATTACGTGATTCCTTTTTGTACGTTAGCATCTGTACTCGCTTTGAATAATGAGGCTCTGGTGACAATCTTCTGGGAAGGCCTCTCCAGGTAAATCAAGGTTAAACTCGCAGATCGGGAGATACCCACCTCATTGGATGACCTAGTGTCTTTAGCAACCCAGATAGACATCAGGTTCCAAGAGTGGACAAAGGAGATGACTCGCGAGAGGAGATCTGTGTGCTTGGCCACCACCTTCCAGAGACGATTGCCAAGCAATTTCCTGCAGCAACATCACTTCTTGAACCTATGCAAGTTGACCAAGTGAAGCGGACTAAGCATCGCCAGGAGGCTGAAGGTATGTGCTTCTATTGTGGCAGTTCCGAACACTTCATCTGATCCTGTCCCGAGAGACTGGGAAACGCCAGTGCCTAGGGTATGCTGGAGAGGCTACCTTGATCAAGACGCCCTCCTCTCCATCGTTGACTCTGACAGTATCAGTCTCCTGCGACAAAAGCTCTTTTATTGAGTCGGCCCACCTGGACTCTGGTTCCGCAGGTAAATTTATCCAACAAACCAGATTATATTAAATAAAATATATTTTTTTATTAAAAATAAATTGCAATCACAAAAAACATCACCAAAACGTATGGAAATTTTTATTATTACTAAAATTGTATAATCTACAACAGATATTTATTTATTAAGAATATAAAACATACAACTATAGATAATATGTATCTCCTCCAATCGAGGTTTACTTAGGGATAGATAAAAAAATATATATATAAAAATCCCGTATGTGCAAGACAGGGCAAGTCCAAACTGATCAGTATAATAAACATAAAAATATATATAATGCAGCAAATAATAATTTAGTAATATGTGATAAAAATCAGTCAAATGAATTTGTGAATAATATGTGTGTATATCCATATATACACACACACACACACCTATTGTGTGCAGCAAAATAAATCACATCAATAAATCAGGGAGTGATGAAGCAGTGAGCGAAACGGCGTTGGAGTGGTGTGTGCAGGGCAGTGGTACTCCTAACTGGTCAGTATTCATAATATATTTTGGCACATTTGGCAGCGCTTTTACTGGGTAATATATAATTATTTGTTTTTTGTTTTTGGCTCACAACTTTTGTGGACACACTGGTTGTTTTGTATGCAATTTATTTTTTATTGCACTATTGCACTTTATTATGAATTGATTTATTTTGCTGCACACAATAGGTGTGTGTGTGTATATATGGATATACACACATTATTCACAAATTCATTTGACTGATTTTTATCACATATTATATTATTAAATTATTATTTGCTGCATTATATATATTTTTATGTTTATTATACTGATCAGTTTGGACTTGCCCTGTCTTGCACATACGGGATTTTTATATATATATATATATATTTTTATCTATCCCTAAGTAAACCTCAATTGGAGGAGATACATATTATCTATAGTTGTATGTTTTATATTCTTAATAAATAAATATCTGTTGTAGATTATACAATTTTAGTAATAATAAAAATTTCCATACGTTTTGGTGATGTTTTTTGTGATTGCAATTTATTTTTAATAAACAAATATATTTTATTTAATATAATCTGGTCTGATGGAATTTTTTAAGGGTTCATTTCTATAGTGTTTTTCCACAGTTTATAAAAATTATTATCTCTGGTGTTTCTTTCTATATAGGTTGTTGTAAATTTATCCAACAAGCTGTGGTCGAGCAGTATAAAATTTTGACCCTATGTCTTCCAGATCCGATGGGGATTTCTTCGGTGGATGGAAAACCCCTTCCCCAGACCATCCAGTTCGTTATGGAGATCATGGAGCTTCAGGTGGGAATGCTACATTCTGAGAGGATTCCTCTCTATGTACTGTCCGGTCTATCTCACCCTCTGCTCTTAGGTTTGCCGTGACTGTGGAAACACAAGCCCGTCTTGGATTGGAGTTCTGGAGAGGTCCTCCATTGGGAACAGGGATACCACGAAACCTGCCTGGTTCCTATTTGTCCAGTTCAACCTCCGGTTTCTCCATCTAACCTAACTGGTCTGCCAGCACCATATTGGACGTTTGCCAATGTCTTTGAGACAAAAAGGAGCCTGAGACTTTACCACATCAGCTGTATGACTGTCCTATTCACCTTCTGCCAGGTGCATCTCCTCCTAGAAGTAGAATCTATCCGGTCTCACGCTGAAACGTGCTATGTCTGAATATATTGAGGACAACCCTGCCATGGGTTTTATCCGGAAATCGATCTCCCCGGCTGGAGCAGGTTTCTTTTTGTAAAGGAAGGGCTCTCTCCAACCCTGTATCAATTATAGGGCATTGAATCAGATCATCCTAAAAAACACCCTCTGCCTCTCACCTCTGAGCTGAATTTGCAGAGGAGATGAATGGTAGACTGCTTTTAAGGCCGGGGTCACACTTGCGTGTGCAATGCGGGAAACTCGCGCATCAATAACCGGCACTGCCACCGGTACTCGGGACTGGGGTGTGCAGCTGCATAGAAATACATGCAGCTGCATGCTTGGGTCCCGAGTGCCGACGGCAGTACCGGGTATTGATGCGCGAGTTTCTCGCATTGCACACGCAAGTGTGACCCCGGCCTAATACTCGTGATGGCTATTAAGAGTATCAAGTAATGCTGTTTGGACTCAGACATCTGGAGCACTGCATTTGGGAACTAGTGAATGAAAAACTCCAGGATCTTCTCTACACGGGTGGTGGTGTACCTGGATAATATCTTGGTGTTCTCTCCCGATTTGCCTTCGCAGCAAAGAAATGTTCGCCAGGTTCTGCAGAGGCTTAGGAAAAAACGTCTATACGCCAAATTTGAGAATGCAATTTTAAGCAGACCTCTCTGACTTTTCTGGGGTATATAATACAGCCTGAAGATGGATTCTGAAAAAACGTGCGCCGTTTTGAAGTGGCCTCGGTCTAACTGTCTGAAAGCTATCTAGCAGTTCCTCGGCTTCGCAAACTACTATCTCCAAGTTAGCCCTCATTTCTCCTCCTGGATGGTTCCTATTTCAGCGATGGCCCACAAGGGGGACAATCCTAAGGTATGGTCTCCTGAAGCAGAGAACGCAGTTGTCACTCACAAGTCTTCCTCCGGCCATATGGTGACCTGCAGCTTCTTCTCCAAAATCTCCACTGTGCAATGCAATTATTCTATTGGAGATCGAGAACTGTTGGCAATTAAATAAGGAGTGGCACTTCTTACTAGAGGGAGCTATGCATCCAGCTGTAATATACACTCACCGGCCACTTTATTAGGTACACCTGTCCAACTTCTTGTTAGCACTTAATTTCTAATCAGCCAATCACATGGCGGCAACTCAGTGCATTTAGGCATGTAGACATGGTCAAGACAATCTCCTGCAGTTCAAACCGAGCATCAGTATGGGGAAGAAAGGTGATTTGAGTGCCTTTGAACGTGGCATGGTTGTTGGTGCCAGAAGGGCTGGTCTGAGTATTTCAGAAACTGCTGATCTACTGGGATTTTCACGCACAACCATCTCTAGGGTTTACAGAGAATGGTCCGAAAAAGAAAAAAAATTAAGTGAGCGGCAGTTCTGTGGGCGGAAATGCCTTGTTGATGCCAGAGGAGAATGGGCAGACTGGTTCGAGCTGATAGAAAGGCAACAGTGACTCAAATCACCACCCGTTACAACCAAGGTAGGCCTAAGAGCATCTCTGAACGCACAGTGCGTCGAACTTTGAGGCAGATGGGCTACAGCAGCAGAAGACCACACCGGGTACCACTCCTTTCAGCTAAGAACAGGAAACTGAGGCTACAATTTGTACAAGCTCATCAAAATTGGACAGTAGAAGATTGGAAAAACGTTGCTTGGTCTGATGAGTCTCGATTTCTGCTGCGACATTCGGATGGTAGGGTCAGAATTTGGCGTAAACAACATGAAAGCATGGATCCATCCTGCCTTGTATGGAGCATCTTTGGGATGTGCAGCCGACAAATCTGCGGCAACTGTGTGATGCCATCATGTCAATATGGACCAAAATCTCTGAGGAATGCTTCCAGCACCTTGTTGAATCTATGCCACGAAGAATTGAGGCAGTTCTGAAGGCAAAAGGGGGTCCAACCCGTTACTAGCATGGTGTACCTAATAAAGTGGCCGGTGAGTGTACACTGACCACAAGAATCTGACATCTCTGCAATCCACACAGTGACTTAATCTGCGACAAGCCCGGTGGTGTGTTTTTTGCCCGCTTCAACTTCTCTCTCCATTTTTGTCCGGCAGATAAAAACGTCAAGACAGATGCCCTCTCTAGATCGTTCCAGTCTTCTGACCAGGAGAAGGAGCCCCCAACACATCATTGAGCCCTCCAAAATGATTACGGTTGCTCCGTTAGATTTATCCCGGCTCCTTTCCGGTAAGACTTATGTGGCCGAACCCGACAGGAAGCGGATTCTTCTGTTGGGTCATTCGTCTAAGGTGGCTGGGCATGCTGGTCAGAGGAAAACGGCCCTCCTCATCTGCCGAAATCTGGGTAGCCTACACTATGTAAAGATATTGTGGATTTCGTCCCTGCCTGTTCTTCTTGTGCCCAGAACAAGACTCAGAGTTTCCATCCGGTTGTCTACTCCCTTTGTCTGCACCTTTGGCACCCTGGCAGCATATTGCAATGGACTTCATCATCGACCTCCCACAGTCGGCTGACTGTACCATTATCTTGGTAGTTGTGGATCGTTTTTCCAAGATGGCTCATTTCATTCCACTCTCCAGTCTCCCATCTGCTCCAGTACTGGTAGAGAAGTTCATTCTACATGGTTTCCGCCTTCATGGTCTTCTGCTCCATATCGTCTCTGACAGAGGCATCCAGTTTACTTCCAGCTTCTGGAGGGCCACCTGCAAACTGCTCAATGTCGCTCTGGATTTCTCTTCGGCCTACCATCCTCAGTCCAACGGTCAGGTAGAGGAAGTCAATCAAATCCTGACCAACTTCCTGCAGCACTTATACAATGTATATCACAGTGAACGGTCCGAAATGCTGCCATGGGCCGAGTTTTTGTATAACAA
The DNA here is from genome assembly GCF_051348905.1 of Ranitomeya variabilis. Classification (NCBI taxonomy): domain Eukaryota; kingdom Metazoa; phylum Chordata; class Amphibia; order Anura; family Dendrobatidae; genus Ranitomeya; species Ranitomeya variabilis. The sequence continues at coordinate 1,742,994 of NC_135237.1, read as the reverse complement.
TCACATAAGTGAATCTACTGCTAAAACTCCATATTTTGTAGTGTATGGTCAACAACCCAAAATCCCAATCTCCACTACCTGTGATATACCTGCTGCTGAAACCCTCAAAGGTTTTTCTGAAATCTGGGAAGACACCAAGTCCACATTATGGAGGTCCTCGGAACAGATGACGAGACATGCAGACAACAGACGTCTGGATCTGCCTCTGTATCGTATGGGGGACAAGGTCTGGCTGTCATCTAAGTATAATCATCTCAAGGTACCTTCCTACAAGCTCAATCTTACGGGCTCTTTACGGATTCCCAATTCTTTTCATGTGTCTCTCATCAAACCTTTTGTCTTTAGACCTTTGTTTAGAGATTCTGCTACTACTCCTGCTCCGGTCAGCACTGGGGACATTTTTGAGGTTGAGAACATTCTGGCGACCAAGAGGGTAAGAGGTAAAACCTTTTTTCTTGTTGATTGGAAGGGATTTCATCCTGAGGAGTGGTTCTGGCAAGCTCAGGGAGAATATCCACAACCCTCTCCTCCTGGAAAGATTTCTTATGGGCTTAAAAAAGAGGGGGTGTAACAGGTGGGGTACTGTAACGTCAGTGCCTCTGCAATGGCTGGGAGCACCTATTATTTAATGCACCTCCACCCTGTGCAACGTTGTAAGTTTGTTCCTAACACTCTTGTTAGTTCTCAGGTCCCAGTGCTTGTATTTCCATTTACCAGCCTATCACCCGTGCTCACCTGCCTGTCCATCAACCGTGCCCGTCAGCCTGTCTATCAGCCGTGCCCAACTGCCTATCAGCCGTGTTCGCCAGTCTATCAACCAATCCAGCCTGCACCTGCCAGTGCCCATCTTCATACCAGCCGGTCCCATCTGCACCCATGTTCGTACTCCTCCTGCCTGCATCTACTGGACATTCCTTCCGGCTGCCCCAGCTACCTGTTTCTAGGGAGTCAGCTGTCATCTGCCCAAGGTCAGTCCTGAAGTAGCACCTGGACCACCACCCTGGTTTCTTCTCGGATCTCGGTATCGTATGCTGCTGCGAGTTTCCGAGGTCAGATTGGATGAGGCTACTATTCTCACCCCTCCATGCCTTCCTTGGGCTCCAGCACAGTGGCTCCACCACCCAGTCCATTACACTTTGTTTTTTTTTACTTACCTGGGTTACTGATTTGCTATCGTACTAGCATGGAAGCAGCTGACTTACATATGGTAAAGAAGTGTGGGTGGTATGAATTGAAGAATACCCCTACGAAAATTGCATGTCTGATCAAGCCTGCAACGCTATAACAAGCGCACAGACAAGATGGATAAGTTCTTGAAGCAGCTGTTCCTCTCCCGGATGCAAAAGCAGCAGACTACCAGCCTGTTGGTACAACAGATTGGGCCCTGCGAGAGACACTCCCACCGACAATCCCGGTCCATCCTGAGGCCTGGGACAAAGTGAGGTCGGCGATAAGCCCAGAGGGCAACCTGGACGTTTTTTTTTTCATCGTATTCGAAAGAACAGCAGAGCAGGAGAATCTGATGATCTCCCAGTAGGCTGAAGTGGTGGCTCTATTGTTGATGGGAGACACCCAGAAGGCATATTTCAACCTCAGCCGGGAGGATGCCCAGGACTATGGATAACTCAAAAGGTGAAATCCTTGCCTGCATGTGGGTTAATACGTATGTATGGGCACAACAATTGTACTAATGATCCTTTGTGGAGAACCAACCTGATATGTCTCAGACATACAGTGGGGAAAGTATTTAGTCAGCCACCAATTGTGTAAGTTATCCCACTTAAAAGATGAGAGGCCTGTAATTGACATCATAAGAGTCAAAATGAGAAAAATCCAGAAAATCAACTTGTCTGATTTGGCAAGATTTATTTTGCTAATTATGGTGGAAAATAATCTTTTTAAGTGGGAGAACTTTCACAATTGGTGGCTAACTAAATACTTTTTCCCCCCCACTGTATTACTGACTGCATCTAGCAAAAGAAGTGACTCCAGCCTGAGACCTTGACCCCGGCCCAGATGATTGAGATGATCGTAGTCATCCAATTGGTACAAACTCTGCCGGTGGCTATAAAAGCACTGGGTGGGGAAAGAGGACCCGGGCAACCTATATCAGGTGGTTAGCCTGATCAAACATTATATGGTCACCCAGGACTTGGTACATGACTCTGCCCCACTGTGGGTATCTCACCAGCTGCATCAAGTCTAGGAGCCTGGAAAAGAGACATGACCCTCTGTTGGAGTTAATCAGAACCAAGCACATACTGAGGGGTGGAGCCCGGAATGAGGGTAGCAGGAGCCCAATTTTCCCTAGACCGATCTCATGGACTAGCAGTGCCACCGCTATCAGGTGCTGGTGGTGTCAAGGGCCAGGACATGTGACTGACAACTAACCTCTGACTGCTGGAACCATGGACTACAGGTTAGCTTGGCGGGTATCGATTTGTGCCCAGACGGATGCCGTCGCTATAGCTAGTGAATCCCATCCGTGCCAGGTGCTCTCTTGGATTCATAGAGCCTAGTGACACTGGTCCACGGGTCATTGATCCCCGGGGAAAAAAAGATCTGGAGGGAAAATTGGGGTCATCTGTATACACGGGACACTATGGGAGTATCCCTCTTAAGGAGGTTACCCTGTCAACCTCGTGTTGGGAGAGTAAAACATGTAGTGGGAGTGGTAAAAACCCTTCCGTACAGGACTATTTTGCCCCTGTTCTGGTCCCTGTGGGAGTGCAAAGCTAAACTTCCCATGGTAAAGGTCTGTCTGGGCACGGAACCCGAAGATACCGAGTCAAGGATACCTGACGTAGGGTTCACCTTTATAGTGAAAGAGTGTAATCCCGATAGATTTCCCCTAGAGGTCTTGGCCGGAGAGGTCGAAGAGACCACATCAATCCCGGAGCTGGAAATATCCCAGGATACCACACTGCCCCACTACGGGTGATAAGAAATAAATGGGGCGACTAAGCAACGCGAGTCAAAAGTGTTTTTTTTCTTCTATGGCGGTCAACCAGGAGTTGCTATATCGAATTGACAAAATCCTGGATGAAGTTATAGAACCGCTGGTAGTGCCCCAATCCTATCACATAGTGGTGCTTGAATTGGCCCATAAACACGTGCTGAGTGGCCACCTAGGGGTTAAAAAGACGCAAGAACGTATCCTGCAACAGTTCTTTTGGCCCAGGATTTATGCCGAAGTTCAGAGGTTTTGTGAGTAATGCCCAGAGTTTCAGCTCACCACAGCCATCGCAAGTTTCTGTAGTCCACTGGTTCCTCTGCCTCTTATAGAGGTACCTTTTGAGCAGATGGTAATGGATCTGGTAGGGCCAATAGCAAAGTCAGCCCGTGCGCCCACCAACACTTATTAGTGATAGTTGATTATGCCACTCATTAACTGAAGGCAATTCTGCTTTGTAATATTTTGGCAAAACTATTTACCCGGAAGCTGTTTGCCATGTTTTGCCATCTTGGGTTACCAAGGAAGTCCTTTTATTTCCAAGGTGACAAAGGAACTGTGTAAGCGGCTCCAAATCAAAAATGAGCACGTTGGTGTACCATCCACAGATCGATGGTTTAGTAGAGAGATTTAACATTAGACTCAAATCTATGTTAAAAAAAAAAATATATAGTCTCCAAAGATGGGAAGGATTGGGATATGTTGCTGCCCTATTTAATGTTTGCTATCTGGGAGGTGCCACATTCCTCAATGGTGTTCTCTCCATTCGAATTATTATATGGCAGACATCCTAGAAGCCTGTCGGTCATCACCAGAGAGACATGGGAACAGGAGCCTACTCCCCATAAAAGCATGACAGGGCACATGGCGAGTGTGCAGGACTGGATCGTGGCTGTGATGCCTATTGTAAAGGAATATCTCGTGGATACCCAAGAAGTGGAGAGCTGAATGGAGAATAGCAAAGCCACTGTTAGGTCCATTTAAAAAAAAAAAGGGATCGGGTATTGGTTTTGCTGCTCACTCCAGAAAGTAAGTTCTTGACCAAGTGGCGAGGGCCATATGAAGTCCAGAAAAATGTTGGGGAGGTAAATTACAGAGTATATCAGCCTGGGAAGAGGAAACCCAAGAAACTATACCATGTAGATCTGTTAAATGTGTGGACAGACTGGGAATGTATGCTTACAGATGCGACTGGTCGTTTCTAGAGTTGAGCGACTTACTTTTTTCGGATCGAGTCGGGTTTCGCGAAACCCGACTTTGTCAAAAGTCGGGTCGGGTGAAATTGGCCGATTATTGCGAAAAGTCGGGGGCCGACTGAAACACGAAACCCAATGCAAGTCAATGGGGAATTAAAGTCGGCAGTGAGTGGAGGCCAGGAAAACACCTACAGTGCCAATTTTAATGCCAAAAACATAAATTCTTATTACTGAAGCTTGTCAATCTTAATTTACTTTATAATAGTTAGGCATTGAAAACTAGGGGTCATTTGGCTAAAGTTGTGGGGGGTAGGGCTGGTTCAAGATTTTCGTGGGCCCAGGAAACATGGAATATGTCACGGCGGTGGAGCAGGGAGAGGTAAGTATTTCAACTTTGCAAGTGCTGTGATCCTGAGCAAGCAGGGGGGGCCCACTCGTTGGCACTGGCACAGGGCCCCTCAATGTACGGCGGTGTTTGACGGCGGGGGCGCCTCCCACCGGCAGAGACACTTCATTGCACTATGAGGGGCCCTGTGCCAGTGCCGTCACCAACGAGTATGCCCCCCCCACCTGTCCAGGCAAACGGCACTCGCACGGGTGCTTGCGCTAGGTGGTGACCACTGCCCTGTGGGGGGAGTCAGCCCATTTAGGGAGGTATAAAAATGGCCTATGGTGGACATTCAGCAGCTGCAAATGGCGGAATTGGAGAAGTCAGTAAGAGGAGGCCAAAAGCAAGACTTTTTTCAGGAAAGCTACGTGTCAGCAGGGGAAGGTGGGGCAAAATAATTAGAAATCCATGATTGGTTCATTTTAATGAAGGTTAGATCATCGACATTTCGGGTAGCCAGACGAGTCCTTTTGTCGGTCAGTATTGAACCAGCAGCACTGAAGACTCTTTCTGATAGCACACTAGCTGCTGGGCAAGCGAGCTCCTGCAATGCATATTCGGCCAATTTAGGCCAGGTGTCTATTTTAGATGCCCAATAATCAAAGGGGAATGACGGTTGAGGGAGAACATCGATTTTTTGGGAGACTGAACCAAAACTCAGCCCCAGTGTATAACACAACACAATGTGAGTGGCAGAAAGTGGCTGGAAGATATATGAAAAAATCCAAGGACTGTACGACAATAACAATCTCCCTACAATGATCTCAGGACAAGTATGGCAGCAACAAAAAGGACTGCTGCACACAAAAGTGTGGACAAATAAACAAGAGAACTGTGCAGAAAGGAGCAACAATTTTTGCTTTTAAAAAAGCAGTTGGTTTGCACAGCGGCGTACAAACAGCAATGCAGCTATCAGGGAGCCTTATAAGCTACAGAGCTGATGCACAGAAATCTAGCCTCCACTGTCCCTGTAAAGAAAAGGTGGTGTTGGACAGTGGAAATCGCTACAGCACAAGCAGTTTGGGGGTTAATCTTCCCTCCCTAACTATATCCCTTCTTCTGATGAAGCTGCAGCAACCTCTCCCTATGCTAAGATCGGCAGAAGTAAGATGGCGGTCGGCGTGCACGCCCCTTTATAGCCCCTGTGACGCCGCAGAAAGCAAGCCAATCACTGTCATGCCCTTCTCTAAGATGGTGGGGACCGAGACCTATGTCATCACGCTGCCCACACTCTGCGTCCTCCTTCATTGGCTGAGAAATGGCAGTGAAAGCGTCATATGAAATGCGACTTTGGCGCGAAGATCGCCGACTGCATGGCCGATCCCACACTGGGATTGGGTCGGGTTTCATGAAACCTGACTTTGCCGAAAGTCAGCGATTTTTTAATTTGTCCGATCCGTTTTGCTCAACCCTAGTCGTTTCTACTTTAGACCCTCCGACACCAGCCTGGGAAGAGGCCGGGAACAAGGTCAAGATAAGCAACACTCTCTCGGCACACAGTAGTGACTGCAGGCTTAGAAATGAGTGCACAAGAACACGGACATATTCTCAGAACTCCCCGGCCGTGTACATCTGTGGTCCGACATGACAATGTCACTGAGCTTCAGGTAACGGTACAAATGAAACTGTACAGCCATGCTGGAGGAGGTGGACCAAATGCTCCAGTTAGGTGTCATTGGACAGTCCAGGAGTGAGGGAGCTTGTCCCGTTATACTGATTCCCAAGCCAGATAGAGTGTTACAATTTTGTAATGATTTCCGGAAATTGAATGAAGTGTCAAAATGTGACCTTTATCCAATGCCCTGGGTGGAAGAGCTGACTGGGACAGGCCCAGTACTTCACGATGCTCGATCTGACCAAGGGTTACTGGCAGGTGCCTCTGATAGTCGAAAAAGAGAATACTGCCCTCATGACACCGGATGGTCTCCATCACTGTCGTCCTGCCTTTTGGGTTACATGGGGTTCCGGCCACGTTCCAGAGGCTGCTGGACATAGTTTTAGAGCCGTATCAGAACTATGTGTCGGCGTACCTGGATAACATCATCATCTATAGTAGTGACTGGCATACCCACTTGTCTCAGGTACAAGCAGTAGTGAATTCACTCAGGACCGCGGACTTGACAGCAAACCCCAAAAAATGTGCAATCAGTGTCGAGGAAGCCCAGTACTTGGGTATGTGATTGGCCATGGGGTTATCATACCCCAAATAAAGAAAATCGAGGCCATTTAAAAACTGTCCCCGGCCTCTCAGTACGAAGCAGGTAAGAAAATTCCTCGGCATCACTGACTATTCCTGGTGATTTATACATCAGTTTGCTAGGAGATCGGCACACTTCACTGATCTCTTAAAGGGAAGAATAATGGCCATGGTTGGGTAGAACCCTCAAGCGGAGGTATCATTCCAGTCCATGAAGATAGCATTGTGCAGACAGCCGGTCTTCACCAGTTCTAACTTTAGAAAGTTATCGTTCGAATGGATGCCTCCGACGTAGACCTTGGCGAAGTTCTGTCACAGGAGGTGCACGGAGAGGAACATCCAGTCACCTAAATGAGTAGGAAACTCGCCCCAGCAGAGACAAATGATTGCGTAGTGGAGAAGTGGTGCCTGGCCATTAAGTGGGCCTTGGAGTCCCTACGCTATTATGGACTGGGGCAGCAGCACCTCTTGGTAACGGACTATTCACCCTTGGTTTGGATGAGAAATGCCAAGGAGTGGAACATCAAGCTGGGAAGTCGTGAAGAGAAACTGATGCCCCGTCACGGGCACCTTGTATGGTAACAGGTGTGTGAACGGGGTGGGAGAGGTAGGTGAGGCAGTGATGGGGTCATATACGAGGGTCGTTACGTGTCCCCCCGGTAGTGTAAGGAAACTGACCCCGCTGTAGAGCGATGTGATCACACCCACAGCTGTGGTTACAATGCAAAATAAGTGTGGACTGGGTCAAGCTAGGCAAATTTAGGAAAAAACAAACCTGGGTTTTTATTTTTGGAGAGATCTGTAGGAAAGTAGTGGGACGGATCTCTCCCTGCAGTACGGGTCTTGCAAGTGGCCCATGGCCGCGATTCATATTTAATCCTGCAGGTAACATTTGGGTGGGTCAATGGCTGTGTGAGATTGAAGACTGACCAGAGTTATTACCGGATACCTATGGTGGTGCAGGCGCCCACGACAACAGACTATATATGAAAGTTCCAGGCTGCTATCCAGATGATTGTTATGCTGTAAGAATCAGGCTGCACTCAGATGTCACCTGAGTGCAGTCCTATTTAAGTGTGACGATTCAAAGAGGGAAAACGGAGAGTGGACCCTCTAGACCGCGACGACGAACCCCTCACGGAGGAGCTGACCAGATAGACGGCCCCTATACAGGGAGAGTTAGGGGCAGGCCCTTGAGGGACTATCGCCACAGAAGCTGGAGGACCAGGACGGGAGAAGACCAAGAAGAGGCGGAGATAGTAGGACCACAGGATAGGTGAGTACTGCAGAGACGCAGGACTGGTGGGTAAACTGCAGCAGGGACTGGCGGAGGAACTGAGGGAACGCAGAGGCTACCAGGATACAGGAAAGACAGGATAAACCCAAAGTCAGAGGGAAAACGAACTTCACAGAGACTAAGAGCGGCCAGGAACACCTGAAGGAACAAATGATAACCAGGCACAGAGGGACGGCAGGAAGCAGTTTAAATACCTAAAGGCAGGGTAGCACTTCTGGGTAACAGACCTCCAGAACCATAGAGAGGACAATAAGGAGGACCGACTTCCAGGTACTAGTCCTCCAGGACCATAGAGGAGACGCCGACAGAATATCAGAAGTGCACACGCGCAGCACTGAACCTGGTATGCGCGCGCGCTCGAGAAGCAGAGGCCGGGAGCGAGCGAGGAGGCGGCAGCAGCGGTATGATAATGATGAAGGTTTGGAACTTTCATTTGTAAAGTTTGGAAAATAAAGACTTTGCTTTTGAACTGTAACTGTGTTGCTATGGTACTGGGGTGAAAGCCGATGCCTTACTATACATATTTATTGTGAGGGTGTGATAGTGGGCCTCTCCAATCGTCACGTTGCTTGGTGTTAGGAGAATGCCTGACCCCCTGCCAGCACTACAACATGCAGCTGTCCATGTACCCCTGTGTGACGGTCAGTGGTTATGGTCCTCTGCTCAGAGTGTCTGGGAGTCGGTGACGGACAGCTCTGTCATCCTATCCTGTGCTTAGTGGTCAGTGCTTTGATTGACAGCTCGGTGGACCTGTCTGAGACTGGTGGGTGCAGAGATTTCCACAGGTGCTCCCTGGTCTTGGTAATTTCCCTGCTATTTAGGTGAGCTGTCTGGCCCAGATCACTGTCAGCCAAAGCTTGGTCTGAGCCTGTGCTCCCTGATGTGTGGTCGCCTGATCCCAGTGCTGATCTTCTGCTGCTGACCTTTGGACTGTGTTCAGACTACCCGCTCGTTATTGCCCCTTTGTATCTGATCTTCTGCTGCTGACCTTGGGACTGTGTTCTGACTACCCGCTCATTATTGCCCCTTTGCATCTGATCTGCTGATGACCTTTGGACTGTGTTCTGACTACCCGCTCGTTATTACCTCTTTGCATCTGATCTTCTGCTGCTGACCTTTGGACCGTGTTGAGACTACTCGTTTGTTATTGCCCCTTTGCATCTGATCTTCTGCTGCTGACATTTGGACTGTGTTCAGACTACCCGCTCATTATTACCCCTTTGCATCTGATCTTCTGCTGATGACCTTTGGACTGTGTTCAGACTACCCGCTCGTTATTGCCCCTTTGTATCTGATCTTCTGCTGCTGACCTTGGGACTGTGTTCTGACTACCCGCTCGTTATTGCCCCTTTGTATCTGATCTTCTGCTGCTGACCTTGGGACTGTGTTCTGACTACCCGCTCGTTATTACCCCTTTGCATCTGATCTTCTGCTGCTGACCTTTGGACTGTGTTCTGACTACCCGCTCGTTATTACCCCTTTGCATCTGATCTTCTGCTGATGACCTTGGGACTGTGTTCTGACTACCCGCTCGTTATTACCCCTTTGCATCTGATCTTCTGCTGCTGACCTTGGGACTGTGTTCTGACTACCCGCTTGTTATTGCCCCCTTGTATCTGATCTTCTGCTGCTGACCTTTGGACTGTGTTCTGACTACCCGCTCGTTATTGCCCCTTTGCATCTGATCTTCTGCTGCTGACCTTTGGACTGTGTTCAGACTACCCGCTCGTTATTGCCCCTTTGCATCTGTTATTCTGCTGCTGACCTTTGGACTGTGTTCAGACTACCCGCTCGTTATTGCCCCTTTGCATCTGATCTTCTGCTGCTGACCTTTGGACTGTGTTCTGACTACCCGCTCGTTATTGCCCCTTTGCATCTGATATTCTGCTTCTGACCTTGGGACTGTGTTCTGACTACCCGCTCGTTATTACCTCTTTGCATCTGATCTTCTGCTGCTGACCTTTGGACCGTGTTGAGACTACTCGTTTGTTATTGCCCCTTTGCATCTGATCTTCTGCTGCTGACATTTGGACTGTGTTCAGACTACCCGCTCGTTATTACCCCTTTGCATCTGATCTTCTGCTGATGACCTTTGGACTGTGTTCAGACTACCCGCTCGTTATTGCCCCTTTGTATCTGATCTTCTGCTGCTGACCTTGGGACTGTGTTCTGACTACCCGCTCGTTATTGCCCCTTTGTATCTGATCTTCTGCTGCTGACCTTGGGACTGTGTTCTGACTACCCGCTCGTTATTACCCCTTTGCATCTGATCTTCTGCTGCTGACCTTGGGACTGTGTTCTGACTACCCGCTCGTTATTACCCCTTTGCATCTGATCTTCTGCTGCTGACCTTGGGACTGTGTTCTGACTACCCGCTCGTTATTACCCCTTTGCATCTGATCTTCTGCTGCTGACCTTGGGACTGTGTTCTGACTACCCGCTCATTATTGCCCCCTTGTATCTGATCTTCTGCTGCTGACCTTTGGACTGTGTTCTGACTACCCGCTCATTATTGCCCCTTTGCATCTGATCTTCTGCTGCTGACCTTTGGACTGTGTTCAGACTACCCGCTCATTATTGCCCCTTTGTTTCTGATCTTCTGCTTCTGACCTTTGGACCTTGTTCTGACTACCCGCTCGTTATTGCCCCTTTGCATCTGATCTTCTGCTGATCACCTTGGGACTGTGTTCAGACTACCCGCTCGTTATTGCCCCTTTGTTTCTGATCTTCTGCTTCTGACCTTTGGACCTTGTTCTGACTACCCGCTCGTTATTGCCCCTTTGCATCTGATCTTCTGCTGATCACCTTGGGACCGTGTTCAGACTACCCGCTCGTTATTGCCCCTTTGTATCTGCTATTCTGCTTCTGACCTTGGGACTGTGTTCTGACTACCCGCTCATTATTGCCCCCTTGTATCTGATCTTCTGCTGCTGACCTTTGGACTGTGTTCTGACTACCCGCTCATTATTGCCCCTTTGCATCTGATCTTCTGCTGCTGACCTTTGGACTGTGTTCAGACTACCCGCTCGTTATTGCCCCTTTGTTTCTGATCTTCTGCTTCTGACCTTTGGACCTTGTTCTGACTACCCGCTCGTTATTGCCCCTTTGCATCTGATCTTCTGCTGATCACCTTGGGACTGTGTTCAGACTACCCGCTCGTTATTGCCCCTTTGTTTCTGATCTTCTGCTGCTGACCTTTGGACTGTGTTCAGACTATCTGTTTGTTATTGCCCCTTTGCTTATCCGCTATTTCTTTGGTATTCTGACCCTGAAGTTGTGACCTGACTTACAACTTCGTATTTTCCCTTGGTTTACTACATGCTCTTTTGGTACTGACCCCGGAACATCTGACTTCGCTGACTCTCGGCCTCGCCGTGGGTTGGGACTAGCATCACATTTTGACTGGCTTCAAAAGTATCGTATTTTTTGGACTATAAGACGCACTGGACCATAAGACGCACCCCAAGTTTTGGAGTGGAAAATGGCAGAAAAAAGTTTTTATAAGATGGGGGTCCATCTTATTGTCCGACTTTAAGGTATCTTACCTGAGGGCCGGCAGTGGTAGAGCGGGGTCACAGGAGGCATGGTCCCTTCCTTGGGAAGCTGGCGGTGGCAGAAGTGGGGCAATGCTGCGATGCTGTGGGTCCAGTGTCGGCGGCGAGGCAGAGCATGGAGCTGGGTCCCTTCCTCAGGATGCTGGTGGCAGAAATGTGGCGAGGCTGCAGCCCGGTGTCTGCGGCGATCACAGCTGAGTGCATCACCGGTTTCTCAGCGGCCATCTTCCTGAGGCGGTCCACAGCTTCTGAAAGAAGGCCACATGGAAACCAACGATGCACTTTGCACCACCGAGACTGAGTATCGCCACACCTCTGCCAACGACGGTGCCCTGAGAAGGGACGCTGCTGCACCACTGCCGCAACCCCCGGTAAGCCTGCGTTCAGACTAGAAGACGCACCTCCCAATTTTTTGGGGGAAAAAAATGCATCTTAATAGTCCGAAAAATACAGTACTTTTTTTTTTCTCTTTTCACCAATGGATCCCATTCATCCATTCTGATCAGGGGGCGAATCTGACCCAGATGGTTCAGGATCTGCCAAGGGATCACCAGAGGCTAGATTCTCCACAGCGCAAGCTGCAGGGTCCGGATTCTCCAACTATGGAAGCTTCCCAGACTGTGGCGCTGACTCCTGGACATCATGTCTTATCCTCCAGTCACCTCCAGAGCTGCGGTCACTATTCTGCTGCTACATTGTGTCTTATCCTCCAGTCACCCCCAGAGCTGCACTCACTATTCTGCTGTTACATTGTTTCTTATCCTCCAGTCACATCCAGAGCTGCACTCACTATTCTGCTGCTACATCGTGTCTTATCCTCCAGTCACCTCCAGAGCTGCAGTCACTATTCTGCTGTTACATAATGTCTTATCCTCCAGTCACCTCCAGAGCTGCGGTGAAGTTGGAGGATTATGGGAAGATGTTCAGGAATTAGGATCTCACTTCTTTTCTGCACTCCATGTGCGCCTCCCTCTTGCTGGCCAGCAGGTGGCAGCACCTCCTCTCATTACTACAGATGTGGACAGCAGTAAGAAGTTTGTTCTAATATTGGCCTGGACTGCAGGATAGCAAGACTGAGCAGATGTGGCCAGGGCCATGAATATACGGCCCCTGGTGGTCAGCGGTGCTATGAATATACGGCCCCTGGAGGTCAGCGGTGCTATGAATATACGGCCCCTGGTGGTCAAAGGTGCTATGAATACACGGCCCCTGGAGGTCAGCGGTGCTATGAATATACGGCCCCTGGTGGTCAACGGTGCTATGAATATACGGCCCCTGGTGGTCAGCGGTGTCATGAATATACGGCCCCTGGTGGTCAGCGGTGCTATGAATATACGGCCCCTGGTGGTCAGCGGTGCTATAATATACGGCCCCTGGTGGTCAGCGGTGCTATGGATATACGGCCCCTGGTGGTCAGCGGTACCATGAATACACGGCCCCTGGTGGTCAGCGGTGCTATGAATACACGGCCCCTGGTGGTCAGTGGTGCTGTGAATATACGGCCCCTGGTGGTCAGAGGTGCTATGAATATACGGCCCCTGGTGGTCAGCGGTGCTATGAATATACGGCCCCTGGTGGTCAGAGGTGCTATGAATATACGGCCCCTGGTGGTCAGCGGTGCTATAATATACGGTCCCTGGTGCTCAGCGGTGCTATAATATATGGCCCCTGGTGGTCAGCGGTGCTATAATATACGGTCCCTGGTGGTCAGCGGTGCTATAATATACGGCCCATGGTGGTCAGCGGTGCTATGAATATACGGCCCCTAGTGGTCAGCGGTGCTATGAATATACGGCCCCTGGTGGTCAGCGGTGCTATGAATATACGGCCCCTGGTGGTCAGCGGTGCTATAAATATACGGCCCCTGGTGGTCAGCGGTGCTATGAATATACGGCCCCTGGTGGTCAGCGGTTCTATAATATACGGCCCCTGGTGGTCAGCGGTGCTATAATATACGGCCCCTAGTGGTCAGCGGTGCTATAAATATACGGCCCCTGGTGGTCAGCGGTGCTATGAATATACGGCCCCTGGTGGTCAGCGGTGCTATGAATATACGGCCCCTGGTGGTCAGCGGTGCTATGAATATACGGCCCCTGGTGGTCAGCGGTGCTATGAATATACAGCCCCTGGTGGTCAGCGGTGCTATGAATATACGGCCCCTGGTGGTCAGCGGTGCTATAATATACGGACCCTGGTGGTCAGTGGTGCTATGAATATTATACGGCCCCTGGTGGTCAGCGGTGCTATGAATATACGGCCCCTGGTGGTCAGCGGTGCTATAATATACGGCCCCTGGTGGTCAGCGGTGCTATAATATACGGCCCCTGGTGGTCAGCGGTGCTATGAATATACGGCCCCTGGTGGTCAGCGGTGCTATGAATACACGGCCCCTGGTGGTCAGCGGTGCTATAATATACGGCCCCTGGTGGTCAGCGGTGCTATGAATATACGGCCCCTGATGGTCAGCGGTGCTATGAATATACGGCCCCTGGTGGTCAGCAGTGCTATGAATACACGGCCCCTGGTGGTCAGCGGTGCTATAATATACGGCCCCTGGTGGTCAGCGGTGCTATGAATATACGGCCCCTGGTGGTCAGCGGTGCTATGAATGTACGGCCCCTGGTGATCAGCGGTGCTATGAATATACGGCCCCTGGTGGTCAGCGGTGCTATGAATATACGGCCCCTGGTGGTCAGCGGTGCTATGAATATACGGCCCCTGGTGGTCAGCGGTGCTATGAATATACGGCCCCTGGTGGTCAGCGGTGCTATGAATATACGGCCCCTGGTGGTCAGCGGTGCTATGAATATACAGCCCCTGGTGGTCAGCGGTGCTATGAATATACGGCCCCTGGTGGTCAGCGGTGCTATAATATACGGCCCCTGGTGGTCAGTGGTGCTATGAATATTATACGGCCCCTGGTGGTCAGCGGTGCTATGAATATACGGCCCCTGGTGGTCAGCGGTGCTATGAATACACTGCCCCTGGTGGTCAGCGGTGCTATAATATACGGCCCCTGGTGGTCAGCGGTGCTATGAATGTACGGCCCCTGGTGGTCAGCGGTGCTATGAATATACGGCCCCTGGTGATCAGCGGTGCTATGAATATACGGCCCCTGGTGGTCAGCGGTGCTATGAATATACGGCCCCTGGTGGTCAGCGGTGCTATGAATATGCGGCCCCTGGTGGTCAGCGGTGCTATGAATATACGGCCCCTGGTGGTCAGCGGTGCTATGAATATACAGCCCCTGGTGGTCAGCGGTGCTATGAATATACGGCCCCTGGTGGTCAGCGGTGCTATAATATACGGCCCCTGGTGGTCAGTGGTGCTATGAATATTATACGGCCCCTGGTGGTCAGCGGTGCTATGAATATACGGCCCCTGGTGGTCAGCGGTGCTATGAATACACTGCCCCTGGTGGTCAGCGGTGCTATAATATACGGCCCCTGGTGGTCAGCGGTGCTATGAATATACGGCCCCTGGTGGTCAGCGGTGCTATGAATATACGGCCCCTGGTGGTCAGCGGTGCTATGAATATACGGCCCCTGGTGGTCAGCGGTGCTGTGAATATACGGCCCCTGGTGGTCAGCGGTGCTATGAATATACGGCCCCTGGTGGTCAGCGGTGCTATAATATACGGCCCCTGGTGGTCAGCGGTGCTATGAATATTATACGGCCCCTGGTGGTCAGCGGTGCTATGAATATACGGCCCCTGGTGGTCAGCGGTGCCACTGATGTAAGTTGCCTCCTGGACACAGTGTTTGTCTGCTGCAGACTGCGGGGTCTCATCGGAAACGTCTCCAGACAGCGGGGTCTCAGGGTAAATGTGTCTCTAGTGGAGCTGGGGGTCTCAGTCTGCAGCCAATCAGGGTCTGAGGTAAATGGCTCTCACCTTTCTCTCCATGTGCCGCTGGGTTCTGGTTCTGTTGGTTCTCTTGGGTCTGGACACATTACACATGCGCAACGGAAGGCAACGTCTGACAATAGCCGGCTCCTTCCCCAGACTGCAGGGAGCGTCACCCAATATACTGTCTATTATACACCGATATAAGGGAGCGTCACCCAATATCCTGTCTATTATACACAGATATAAGGGAGCGTCACCCAATATACTGTCTATTATACACCGATATAAGGGAGCGTCACCCAATATCCTGTCTATTATACACAGATATAAGGGAGCGTCACCCAACATACTGTCTATTATACACCGATATAAGGGAGCGTCACCCAATATCCTGTCTATTATACACAGATATAAGGGAGCGTCACCCAACATACTGTCTATTATACACAGATATAAGGGAGAGTCACCCAATATACTGTCTATTATACACAGACATAAGGGAGCGTCACCCAATATACAGTCTATTATACACAGATATAAGGGAGCGTCACCCAATATCCTGTCTATTATACACAGATATAAGGGAGCGTCACCCAACATACTGTCTATTATACACAGATATAAGGGAGAGTCACCCAATATACTGTCTATTATACACAGACATAAGGGGGCGTCACCCAATATACTGTCTATTATACACCGATATAAGGGAGCGTCACCCAATATCCTGTCTATTATACACAGATATAAGGGAGCGTCACCCAACATACTGTCTATTATACACCGATATAAGGGAGCGTCACCCAATATCCTGTCTATTATACACAGACATAAGGGAGCGTCACCCAATATACAGTCTATTATACACAGATATAAGGGAGCGTCACCCAATATCCTGTCTATTATACACAGATATAAGGGAGCGTCACCCAATATCCTACACATTATACACAGACATAAGGGAGCGTCACCCAATATACTGTCTATTATACACAGATATAAGGGGGCGTCACCCAATATCCTGTCTATTATACACAGACATAAGGGAGCGTCACCCAATATACTGTCTATTATACACAGATATAAGGGGGCGTCACCCAATATCCTGTCTATTATACACAGATATAAGGGGGCGTCACCCAATATACTGTCTATTATACACAGATATAAGGGAGCGTCACCCAATATCCTGTCTATTATACACAGATATAAGGGAGCGTCACCCAACATACTGTCTATTATACACAGATATAAGGGAGAGTCACCCAATATACTGTCTATTATACACAGACATAAGGGGGCGTCACCCAATATACTGTCTATTATACACCGATATAAGGGAGCGTCACCCAATATCCTGTCTATTATACACAGACATAAGGGAGCGTCACCCAACATACTGTCTATTATACACAGATATAAGGGAGCGTCACCCAATATACTGTCTATTATACACAGATATAAGGGAGCGTCACCCAATATACTGTCTATTATATACAGATATAAGGGAGCGTCACCCAATATACTGTCTATTATACACAGACATAAGGGAGCGTCACCCAATATACTGTCTATTATACACAGATATAAGGGAGCGTCACCCAACATACTGTCTATTATACACAGATATAAGGGAGAGTCACCCAATATACTGTCTATTTTACACAGATATAAGGGAGCGTCACCCAATATACTGTCTATTATACACAGATATAAGGGAGCGTCACCCAATATACTGTCTATTATACACAGATATAAGGGAGCGTCACCCAATATACTGTCTATTATACACAGATATAAGGGAGCGTCACCCAATATCCTGTCTATTATACACAGACATAAGGGAGCGTCACCCAATATACTGTCTATTATACACAGATATAAGGGAGCGTCACCCAACATACTGTCTATTATACACAGATATAAGGGAGCGTCACCCAATATACTGTCTATTATACACAGATATAAGGGAGCGTCACCCAATATACTGTCTATTATATACAGATATAAGGGAGCGTCACCCAATATACTGTCTATTATACACAGACATAAGGGAGCGTCACCCAATATACTGTCTATTATACACAGATATAAGGGAGCGTCACCCAACATACTGTCTATTATACACAGATATAAGGGAGAGTCACCCAATATACTGTCTATTTTACACAGATATAAGGGAGCGTCACCCAATATACTGTCTATTATACACAGATATAAGGGAGCGTCACCCAATATACTGTCTATTATACACAGATATAAGGGGGCGTCACCCAATATACTGTCTATTATACACAGATATAAGGGAGCGTCACCCAATATACTGTCTATTATACACCGATATAAGGGAGCGTCACCCAATATACTGTCTATTATACACCGATATAAGGGAGCGTCACCCAATATACTGTCTATTATACACAGATATAAGGGGGCGTCACCCAATATCCTGTCTATTATACACAGACATAAGGGAGCGTCACCCAATATACTGTCTATTATACACAGATATAAGGGAGCGTCACCCAACATACTGTCTATTATACACAGATATAAGGGAGAGTCACCCAATATACTGTCTATTATACACAGATATAAGGGAGCGTCACCCAATATACTGTCTATTATACACAGATATAAGGGAGCGTCACCTAATAAACTGTCTATTATACATAGATATAAGGGAGCGTCACCCAATATACTGTCTATTATACACAGACATGAGGGAGCGTCACCCAATATACTGTCTATTATACACAGATATGAGGGAGCGTCACCCAATATCCTGTCTATTATATACAGATATAAGGGGGCGTCACCCAATATACTGTCTATTATACACAGACATGAGGGAGCGTCACCCAATATACTGTCTATTATACACAGATATGAGGGAGCGTCACCCAATATCCTGTCTATTATATACAGATATAAGGGAGCGTCACCCAATATACTGTCTATTATACACAGACATGAGGGAGCGTCACCCAATATACTGTCTATTATACACAGATATGAGGGAGCGTCACCCAATATACTGTCTATTATACACCGATATAAGGGAGCGTCACCCAATATACTGTCTATTATATACAGATATAAGGGAGCGTCACCCAATATACTGTCTATTATACACAGACATAAGGGGGCGTCACCCAATATACTGTATATTATACACAGATATAAGGGAGCGTCACCCAATATACTGTCTATTATACACAGATATAAGGGAGCGTCACCCAACATACTGTCTATTATACACAGATATAAGGGGGCGTCACTCAACATACTGTCTATTATACACAGATATAAGGGAGCGTCACCCAATATACTGTCTATTATACACAGATATAAGGGGGCGTCACCCAATATACTGTCTATTATACACCGATATAAGGGAGCGTCACCCAATATACTGTCTATTATATACAGATATAAGGGGGCGTCACCCAATATACTGTCTATTATACACAGATATAAGGGAGCGTCACCCAACATACTGTCTATTATACACAGATATAAGGGAGAGTCACCCAATATACTGTCTATTATACACAGATATAAGGGAGCGTCACCCAATATACTGTCTATTATACACCGATATAAGGGAGAGTCACCCAATATACTGTCTATTATACACAGATGTAAGGGAGCGTCACCCAATATACTGTCTATTATACACAGATATAAGGGAGCGTCACCCAATATACTGTCTATTATATACAGATATAAGGGAGCGTCACCCAATATCCTGTCTATTATACACAGACATAAGGGAGCGTCACCCAATATACTGTCTATTATACACAGATATAAGGGAGCGTCACCCAATATACTGTCTATTATACATAGATATAAGGGAGCGTCACCCAATATACTGTCTATTATACACAGATATAAGGGAGCGTCACCCAATATCCTGTCTATTATACACCGATATAAGGGAGCGTCACCCAATATACTGTCTATTATACACAGATATGAGGGAGCGTCACCCAATATACTGTCTATTATACACCGATATAAGGGAGCGTCACCCAATATACTGTCTATTATATACAGATATAAGGGAGCGTCACCCAATATACTGTCTATTATACACAGACATAAGGGAGCGTCACCCAATATACTGTCTATTATACACAGATTTAAGGGAGCGTCACCCAACATACTGTCTATTATACACAGATATAAGGGAGAGTCACCCAATATACTGTCTATTTTACACAGATATAAGGGAGCGTCACCCAATATACTGTCTATTATACACAGATATAAGGGAGCGTCACCCAATATACTGTCTATTATACACAGATATAAGGGAGCGTCACCCAATATACTGTCTATTATACACAGATATAAGGGGGCGTCACCCAATATACTGTCTATTATACACAGATATAAGGGAGCGTCACCCAATATACTGTCTATTATACACCGATATAAGGGAGCGTCACCCAATATACTGTCTATTATACACCGATATAAGGGAGCGTCACCCAATATACTGTCTATTATACACAGATATCAGGGAGTGTCACCCAATATACTGTCTATTATACACAGACATAAGGGCGCGTCACCCAATATACTGTCTATTATACACAGACATAAGGGAGCGTCACCCAATATACTGTCTATTATACACAGATATAAGGGGGCGTCACCCAATATCCTGTCTATTATACACAGACATAAGGGAGCGTCACCCAATATACTGTCTATTATACACAGATATAAGGGAGCGTCACCCAATATACTGTCTATTATACACAGATGTAAGGGAGCGTCACCCAATATACTGTCTATTATACACAGATATAAGGGAGCGTCACCCAATATACTGTCTATTATATACAGATATAAGGGAGCGTCACCCAATATCCTGTCTATTATACACAGACATAAGGGAGCGTCACCCAATATACTGTCTATTATACACAGATATAAGGGAGCGTCACCCAATATACTGTCTATTATACATAGATATAAGGGAGCGTCACCCAATATACTGTCTATTATACACAGATATAAGGGAGCGTCACCCAATATCCTGTCTATTATACACCGATATAAGGGAGCGTCACCCAATATACTGTCTATTATACACAGACATAAGGGAGCGTCACCCAATATACTGTCTATTATACACAGATATGAGGGAGCGTCACCCAATATACTGTCTATTATACACAGATATGAGGGAGCGTCACCCAATATACTGTCTATTATATACAGATATAAGGGAGCGTCACCCAATATACTGTCTATTATACATAGATATAAGGGAGCGTCACCCAATATACTGTCTATTATACACAGATATAAGGGAGCGTCACCCAATATACTGTCTATTATACACAGATATGAGGGAGCGTCACCCAATATACTGTCTATTATACACAGATATAAGGGAGCGTCACCCAATATACTGTCTATTATACACAGATATGAGGGAGCGTCACCCAATATACTGTCTATTATACACAGATATAAGGGAGCGTCACCCAATATACTGTCTATTATACACAGATATAAGGGAGCGTCACCCAATCTACTGTCTATTATACACCGATATAAGGGAGCGTCACCCAATATACTGTCTATTATACACCGACAAAAGGGAGCGTCACCCAATATACTGTCTATTATATACAGATATAAGGGAGCGTCACCCAATATACTGTCTATTATACACCGATATAAGGGAGCGTCACCCAATATACTGTCTATTATACACAGATATAAGGGAGCGTCACCCAATATACTGTCTATTGTACACAGACATAAGGGAGCGTCACCCAATATACTGTCTATTATACACAGATATAAGGGAGCGACACCCAATATACTGTCTATTATATACAGATATAAGGGAGCGACACCCAATATACTGTCTATTATACACAGATATAAGGGAGCGTCACCCAATATACTGTCTATTGTACACAGACATAAGGGAGCGTCACCCAATATACTGTCTATTATACACAGATATAAGGGAGCGTCACCCAATATCCTGTCTATTATACACAGATATAAGGGAGCGACACCCAATATACTGTCTATTATACACAGATATAAGGGAGCGTCACCCAATATACTGTCTATTATACACCGATATAAGGGAGCGTCACCCAATATACTGTCTATTGTACACAGACATAAGGGAGCGTCACCCAATATACTGTCTATTATACACAGATATAAGGGGGCGTCACCCAATATACTGTCTATTGTACACAGACATAAGGGAGCGTCACCCAATATACTGTCTATTATATACAGATATAAGGGAGCGTCACCCAATATACTGTCTATTATACACAGACATAAGGGAGCGACACCCAATATACTGTCTATTATACACCGATATAAGGGAGCGTCACCCAATATACTGTCTATTATACACAGATATAAGGGAGCGTCACCCAATATACTGTCTATTATACACAGACATAAGGGGGCGTCACCCAATATACTGTCTATTATACACAGACATAAGGGGGCGTCACCCAATATACTGTCTATTATACACAGATATAAGGGAGCGTCACCCAATATACTGTCTATTATACACCGATATAAGGGGGCGTCACCCAATATACTGTCTATTATACAAAGATATAAGGGAGCGTCACCCAATATACTGTCTATTATACACAGATATAAGGGAGCGTCACCCAATATCCTGTCTATTATACACCGATATAAGGGAGCGTCACCCAATATACTGTCTATTATACACCGATATAAGGGAGCGTCACCCAATATACTGTCTATTATATACAGATATAAGGGGGCGTCACCCAATATACTGTCTATTATACACAGATATAAGGGGGCGTCACCCAATATACTGTCTATTATACACCGATATAAGGGAGCGTCACCCAATATACTGTCTATTATACACAGATATAAGGGGGCGTCACCCAATATACTGTCTATTATACACAGACATAAGGGAGCGTCACCCAATATACTGTCTATTATACACAGATGTAAGGGGGCGTCACCCAATATAATGTCTATTATACACAGATATAAGGCAGCGTCACCCAATATACTGTCTATTATACACAGATATAAGGGAGCGTCACCCAATATCCTGTCTATTATACACAGATATAAGGGAGCGTCACCCAATATACTGTCTATTATATACAGATATAAGGGAGCGTCACCCAATATACTGTCTATTATACACCGATATAAGGGAGCGTCACCCAATATACTGTCTATTATACACAGATATAAGGGGGCGTCACCCAATATACTGTCTATTATACACAGACATAAGGGAGCGTCACCCAATATACTGTCTATTATATACAGATATAAGGGGGCGTCACCCAATATACTGTCTATTATACACAGATGTAAGGGAGCGTCACCCAATATACTGTCTATTATACACAGATATAAGGGGGCGTCACCCAATATACTGTATATTATACACAGATATAAGGGAGCGTCACCCAATATACTGTCTATTATATACAGATATAAGGGAGCGTCACCCAATATACTGTCTATTATACACAGATGTAAGGGGGCGTCACCCAATATCCTGTCTATTATACACCGATATAAGGGAGCGTCACCCAATATACTGTCTATTATACACAGATATAAGGGAGCGTCACCCAATATACTGTATATTATACACAGATATAAGGGAGCGTCACCCAATATACTGTCTATTATACACAGACATAAGGGAGCGTCACCCAATATACTGTCTAATATACACAGATATAAGGGGGCGTCACCCAATATACTGTCTATTATACACAGATATAAGGGAGCGTCACCCAATATACTGTCTATTATACACAGATATAAGGGGGCGTCACCCAATATACTGTCTATTATACACAGATATAAGGGAGCGTCACCCAATATACTGTCTATTATACACAGACATAAGGGGGCGTCACCCAATATCCTGTCTATTATACACCGATATAAGGGAGCGTCACCCAATATACTGTCTATTATACACCGATATAAGGGAGCGTCACCCAATATACTGTCTATTATACACAGATATAAGGGAGCGTCACCCAATATACTGTCTATTATACACAGATATAAGGGAGCATCACCCAATATACTGTCTATTATACACCGATATAAGGGAGCGTCACCCAATATACTGTCTATTATACACAGATATAAGGGAGCGTCACCCAATATACTGTCTATTATACACAGATATAAGGGGGCGTCACCCAATATACTGTCTATTATACACAGATATAAGGGGGCGTCACCCAATATACTGTCTATTATACACAGATATAAGGGAGCGTCACCCAATATACTGTCTATTATACACAGATATAAGGGGGCGTCACCCAATATACTGTCTATTATACACAGACATAAGGGGGCGTCACCCAATATCCTGTCTATTTTACACCGATATAAGGGAGCGTCACCCAATATACTGTCTATTATACACAGATATAAGGGAGCGTCACCCAATATACTGTCTATTATACACAGATATAAGGGGGCGTCACCCAATATACTGTCTATTATACACCGATATAAGGGAGCGTCACCCAATATACTGTCTATTATACACAGACATAAGGGGGCGTCACCCAATATACTGTCTATTATACACAGATATAAGGGGGCGTCACCCAATATACTGTCTATTATACACCGATATAAGGGAGCGTCACCCAATATACTGTCTATTATATACAGATATAAGGGGGCGTCACCCAATATACTGTCTATTATACACAGATATAAGGGAGCGTCACCCAATATATTGTCTATTATACACAGATATAAGGGGGCGTCACCCAATATACTGTCTATTATACACCGATATAAGGGAGCGTCACCCAATATACTGTCTATTATACACCGATATAAGGGAGCGTCACCCAATATACTGTCTATTATACACAGATATAAGGGAGCGTCACCCAATATACTGTCTATTATACACAGATATCAGGGAGTGTCACCCAATATACTGTCTATTATACACAGATATAAGGGAGCGTCACCCAATATACTGTCTATTATACACCGATATAAGGGAGCGTCACCTAACATACTGTCTATTATATACAGATATAAGGGAGCGTCACCCAATATACTGTCTATTATACACAGATATAAGGGGGCGTCACCCAATATACTGTCTATTATACACAGATATAAGGGAGCGTCACCCAATATACTGTCTATTATACACAGATATAAGGGGGCGTCACCCAATATACTGTCTATTATACACAGATATAAGGGAGCGTCACCCAATATACTGTCTATTATACACAGACATAAGGGGGCGTCACCCAATATACTGTCTATTATACACCGATATAAGGGAGCGTCACCCAATATACTGTCTATTATACACCGATATAAGGGAGCGTCACCCAATATCCTGTCTATTATACAAAGACATAAGGGAGCGTCACCCAATATACTGTCTATTATACACAGACATAAGGGGGCATCACCCAATATACTGTCTATTATACACAGATATAAGGGAGCGTCACCCAATATGCTGTCTATTATACACAGACATAAGGGAGCGTCACCCAATATACTGTCTATTATACACCGATATAAGGGAGCGTCACCCAATATACTGTCTATTATACACAGATATAAGGGGGCGTCACCCAATATACTGTCTATTATACACAGACATAAGGGGGCGTCACCCAATATACTGTATATTATACACAGATATAAGGGAGCCTCACCCAATATACTGTCTATTATACACCGATATAAGGGAGCGTCACCCAATATACTGTCTATTATACACAGATATAAGGGAGCGTCACCCAATATACTGTCTATTATACACCGATATAAGGGAGCGTCACCCAATATACTGTCTATTATACACAGATATAAGGGGGCGTCACCCAATATACTGTCTATTATACACAGACATAAGGGGGCGTCACCCAATATACTGTATATTATACACAGATATAAGGGAGCCTCACCCAATATACTGTATATTATACACAGATATAAGGGAGCGTCACCTAACATACTGTCTATTATATACAGATATAAGGGAGCGTCACCCAATATACTGTCTATTATACACAGATATAAGGGGGCGTCACCCAATATACTGTCTATTATACACAGATATAAGGGAGCGTCACCCAATATACTGTCTATTATACACCGATATAAGGGAGCTTCACCCAATATCCTGTCTATTATACACAGATATAAGGGAGCGTCACCCAATATACTGTCTATTATACACAGACATAAGGGGGCGTCACCCAATATACTGTCTATTATACACCGATATAAGGGAGCGTCACCCAATATACTGTCTATTATACACCGATATAAGGGAGCGTCACCCAATATCCTGTCTATTATACAAAGACATAAGGGAGCGTCACCCAATATACTGTCTATTATACACAGACATAAGGGGGCATCACCCAATATACTGTCTATTATACACAGATATAAGGGAGCGTCACCCAATATGCTGTCTATTATACACAGACATAAGGGAGCGTCACCCAATATACTGTCTATTATACACCGATATAAGGGAGCGTCACCCAATATACTGTCTATTATACACAGATATAAGGGAGCGTCACCCAATATACTGTCTATTATACACCGATATAAGGGAGCGTCACCCAATATACTGTCTATTATACACAGATATAAGGGGGCGTCACCCAATATACTGTCTATTATACACAGACATAAGGGGGCGTCACCCAATATACTGTCTATTATACACAGATATAAGGGAGCGTCACCCAATATACTGTCTATTATACACCGATATAAGGGAGCGTCACCCAATATACTGTCTATTATACATAGATATAAGGGGGCGTCACCCAATATACTGTCTATTATACACAGATATAAGGGGGCGTCACCTAATATACTGTCTATTATACATAGATATAAGGGGGCGTCACCCAATATACTGTCTATTATACTCAGATTTAAGGGAGCGTCACCCAATATCCTGTCTATTATACACCGATATAAGGGAGCGTCACCCAATATACTGTCTATTATACACAGATATAAGGGAGCGTCACCCAATATACTGTCTATTATACATAGATATAAGGGGGCGTCACCCAATATACTGTCTATTATACACAGACATAAAGGGGCGTCACCCAATATACTGTCTATTATACACAGACATAAGGGGGCGTCACCCAATATACTGTCTATTATACACAGATATAAGGGGGCGTCACCCAATATACTGTCTATTATACACAGATATAAGGGAGCGTCACCCAATATACTGTCTATTATACACAGACATAAGGGGGCGTCACCCAATATACTGTCTAATATACACAGACATAAGGGGGCGTCACCCAATATACTGTCTATTATACACAGATATAAGGGAGCGTCACCCAATATACTGTCTATTATACACAGATATGAGGGAGCGTCACCCAATATACTGTCTATTATACACAGATATAAGGGGGCGTCACCCAATATACTGTCTATTATACACAGATATAAGGGGGCGTCACCCAATATCCTACACATTATACACAGACATAAGGGCGCGTCACCCAATATACTGTCTATTATACACAGATATAAGGGAGCGTCACCCAATATACTGTCTATTATACACAGATATAAGGGAGCGTCACCCAATATACTGTCTATTATACACAGATATAAGGGAGCGTCACCCAATATACTGTCTATTATACACAGATATAAGGGAGCGTCACCCAATATACTGTCTATTATACACAGATATGAGGGAGCGTCACCCAATATACTGTCTATTATACACAGATATAAGGGGGCGTCACCCAATATACTGTCTATTATACACAGATATAAAGGGGCGTCACCCAATATCCTACACATTATACACAGACATAAGGGAGCGTCACCCAATATACTGTCTATTATACACAGATATAAGGGAGCGTCACCCAATATACTGTCTATTATACACAGATATAAGGGAGCGTCACCCAATATACTGTCTATTATACACAGATATGAGGGAGCGTCACCCAATATACTGTCTATTATACACAGATATAAGGGGGCGTCACCCAATATACTGTCTATTATACACAGATATAAGGGAGCGTCACCCAATATACTGTCTATTATACACAGATATAAGGGGGCGTCACCCAATATACTGTCTATTATACACAGACATGAGGGAGCGTCACCCAATATAC
This sequence comes from Ranitomeya variabilis, assembly GCF_051348905.1. NCBI lineage: Eukaryota > Metazoa > Chordata > Amphibia > Anura > Dendrobatidae > Ranitomeya > Ranitomeya variabilis. Next base: position 1,715,326 of record NC_135237.1, on the reverse strand, counting down.
TGTCTATTATACACAGATATAAGGGAGCGTCACCCAATATACTGTCTATTATACACCGATATAAGGGAGCGTCACCCAATATACTGTCTATTATACACAGATATAAGGGAGCGTCACCTAATATACTGTCTATTATACATAGATATAAGGGGGCGTCACCCAATATACTGTCTATTATACACAGATATAAGGGGGCGTCACCCAATATACTGTCTATTATACACAGATATAAGGGAGCGTCACCCAATATACTGTCTATTATACACAGATATAAGGGAGCGTCACCCAATATACTGTCTATTATACACCGATATAAGGGAGCGTCACCCAATATACTGTCTATTATACACCGATATAAGGGAGCGTCACCCAATATACTGTCTATTATACACAGATATAAGGGGGCGTCACCCAATATACTGTCTATTATACACAGATATAAGGGAGCGTCACCCAATATACTGTCTATTATACACAGATATGAGGGAGCGTCACCCAATATACTGTCTATTATACACAGATATAAGGGAGCGTCACCCAATATACTGTCTATTATACACAGATATAAGGGAGCGTCACCCAATATACTGTCTATTATACACAGACATAAGGGGGCGTCACCCAATATACTGTCTATTATACACAGATATAAGGGAGCGTCACCCAATATACTGTCTATTATATACAGATATAAGGGAGCGTCACCCAATATCCTGTCTATTATACACAGATATAAGGGAGCGTCACCCAATATACTGTCTATTATACACAGATATGAGGGAGCGTCACCCAATATACTGTCTATTATACACCGATATAAGGGAGCGTCACCCAATATACTGTCTATTATACACAGATATAAGGGGGCGTCACCCAATATACTGTCTATTATACACAGATATAAGGGAGCGTCACCCAATATACTGTCTATTATACACAGATATAAGGGAGCGTCACCCAATATACTGTCTATTATACACCGATATAAGGGAGCGTCACCCAATATACTGTCTATTATACACAGATATAAGGGGGCGTCACCCAATATACTGTCTATTATACACAGATATAAGGGAGCGTCACCCAATATACTGTCTATTATACACAGATATGAGGGAGCGTCACCCAATATACTGTCTATTATACACAGATATAAGGGAGCGTCACCCAATATCCTGTCTATTATACACAGATATAAGGGAGCGTCACCCAATATACTGTCTATTATACACAGATATAAGGGAGCGTCACCCAATATACTGTCTATTATATACAGATATAAGGGAGCGTCACCCAATATCCTGTCTATTATACACAGATATAAGGGAGCGTCACCCAATATACTGTCTATTATACACAGATATGAGGGAGCGTCACCCAATATACTGTCTATTATACACAGATATAAGGGAGCGTCACCCAATATACTGTCTATTATACACAGATATAAGGGAGCGTCACCCAATATACTGTCTATTATACACAGACATAAGGGGGCGTCACCCAATATACTGTCTATTATACACAGATATAAGGGAGCGTCACCCAATATACTGTCTATTATATACAGATATAAGGGAGCGTCACCCAATATCCTGTCTATTATACACAGATATAAGGGAGCGTCACCCAATATACTGTCTATTATACACAGATATGAGGGAGCGTCACCCAATATACTGTCTATTATACACAGATATAAGGGAGCGTCACCCAATATACTGTCTATTATACACAGATATAAGGGAGCGTCACCCAATATACTGTCTATTATACACAGACATAAGGGGGCGTCACCCAATATACTGTCTATTATACACAGATATAAGGGGGCGTCACCCAATATACTGTCTATTATACATAGATATAAGGGAGCGTCACCCAATATACTGTCTATTATACACCGATATAAGGGAGCGTCACCCAATATACTGTCTATTATACACAGATATAAGGGGGCGTCACCCAATATACTGTCTATTATACACAGATATAAGGGAGCGTCACCCAATACCCTGTCTATTATACACCGATATAAGGGAGCGTCACCCAATATACTGTCTATTATACACAGATATAAGGGAGCGTCACCCAATATACTGTCTATTATACACAGACATAAGGGGGCGTCACCCAATATACTGTCTATTATACACAGATATAAGGGGGCGTCACCCAATATACTGTCTATTATACATAGATATAAGGGAGCGTCACCCAATATACTGTCTATTATACACCGATATAAGGGAGCGTCACCCAATATACTGTCTATTATACACAGATATAAGGGGGCGTCACCCAATATACTGTCTATTATACACAGATATAAGGGAGCGTCACCCAATACCCTGTCTATTATACACAGATATAAGGGAGCGTCACCCAATATACTGTCTATTATATACAGATATAAGGGAGCGTCACCCAATATCCTGTCTATTATACACAGATATAAGGGAGCGTCACCCAATATACTGTCTATTATACACAGATATGAGGGAGCGTCACCCAATATACTGTCTATTATACACAGATATAAGGGAGCGTCACCCAATATACTGTCTATTATACACAGATATAAGGGAGCGTCACCCAATATACTGTCTATTATACACAGACATAAGGGGGCGTCACCCAATATACTGTCTATTATACACAGATATAAGGGAGCGTCACCCAATATACTGTCTATTATATACAGATATAAGGGAGCGTCACCCAATATCCTGTCTATTATACACAGATATAAGGGAGCGTCACCCAATATACTGTCTATTATACACAGATATGAGGGAGCGTCACCCAATATACTGTCTATTATACACAGATATAAGGGAGCGTCACCCAATATACTGTCTATTATACACAGATATAAGGGAGCGTCACCCAATATACTGTCTATTATACACAGACATAAGGGGGCGTCACCCAATATACTGTCTATTATACACAGATATAAGGGGGCGTCACCCAATATACTGTCTATTATACATAGATATAAGGGAGCGTCACCCAATATACTGTCTATTATACACCGATATAAGGGAGCGTCACCCAATATACTGTCTATTATACACAGATATAAGGGGGCGTCACCCAATATACTGTCTATTATACACAGATATAAGGGAGCGTCACCCAATACCCTGTCTATTATACACCGATATAAGGGAGCGTCACCCAATATACTGTCTATTATACACAGATATAAGGGAGCGTCACCCAATATACTGTCTATTATACACAGACATAAGGGGGCGTCACCCAATATACTGTCTATTATACACAGATATAAGGGGGCGTCACCCAATATACTGTCTATTATACATAGATATAAGGGAGCGTCACCCAATATACTGTCTATTATACACCGATATAAGGGAGCGTCACCCAATATACTGTCTATTATACACAGATATAAGGGGGCGTCACCCAATATACTGTCTATTATACACAGATATAAGGGAGCGTCACCCAATACCCTGTCTATTATACACCGATATAAGGGAGCGTCACCCAATATCCTGTCTATTATACACAGATATGAGGAAGCGTCACCCAATATACTGTCTATTATACACCGATATAATGGAGCGTCACCCAATATACTGTCTATTATACACAGATATAAGGGGGCGTCACCCAATATACTGTCTATTATACGCAGACATAAGGGGGCGTCACCCAATATACTGTCTATTATACACAGATATAAGGGGGCGTCACCCAATATACTGTCTATTATACACAGATGTAAGGGAGCATCACCCAATATACTGTCTATTATACACAGATATAAGGGAGCGTCACCCAATATACTGTCTATTGTACACAGACATAAGGGAGCGTCACCCAATATACTGTCTATTATACACAGATATAAGGGAGCGACACCCAATATACTGTCTATTATATACAGATATAAGGGAGCGACACCCAATATACTGTCTATTATACACAGATATAAGGGAGCGACACCCAATATACTGTCTATTATACACAGATATAAGGGAGCGTCACCCAATATACTGTCTATTATACACAGACATAAGGGAGCGTCACCCAATATACTGTCTATTATACACAGATATAAGGGGGCGTCACCCAATATACTGTCTATTATACACAGACATAAGGGGGCGTCACCCAATATACTGTCTATTATACACAGACATAAGGGGGCATCACCCAATATACTGTCTATTATACACAGATATAAGGGAGCGTCACCCAATATGCTGTCTATTATACACAGACATAAGGGAGCGTCACCCAATATACTGTCTATTATACATAGATATAAGGGAGCGTCACCCAATATACTGTCTATTATACACAGACATAAGGGAGCGTCACCCAATATACTGTCTATTATACACAGATATAAGGGAGCGTCACCCAATATCCTGTCTATTATACACAGATATAAGGGAGCGACACCCAATATACTGTCTATTATACACAGATATAAGGGAGCGTCACCCAATATACTGTCTATTATACACCGATATAAGGGAGCGTCACCCAATATACTGTCTATTGTACACAGACATAAGGGAGCGTCACCCAATATACTGTCTATTATACACAGATATAAGGGGGCGTCACCCAATATACTGTCTATTGTACACAGACATAAGGGAGCGTCACCCAATATACTGTCTATTATATACAGATATAAGGGAGCGTCACCCAATATACTGTCTATTATACACAGACATAAGGGAGCGACACCCAATATACTGTCTATTATACACCGATATAAGGGAGCGTCACCCAATATACTGTCTATTATACACAGATATAAGGGAGCGTCACCCAATATACTGTCTATTATACACAGACATAAGGGGGCGTCACCCAATATACTGTCTATTATACACAGACATAAGGGGGCGTCACCCAATATACTGTCTATTATACACAGATATAAGGGAGCGTCACCCAATATACTGTCTATTATACACCGATATAAGGGGGCGTCACCCAATATACTGTCTATTATACACAGATATAAGGGAGCGTCACCCAATATACTGTCTATTATACACAGATATAAGGGAGCGTCACCCAATATCCTGTCTATTATACACCGATATAAGGGAGCGTCACCCAATATACTGTCTATTATACACCGATATAAGGGAGCGTCACCCAATATACTGTCTATTATATACAGATATAAGGGGGCGTCACCCAATATACTGTCTATTATACACAGATATAAGGGGGCGTCACCCAATATACTGTATATTATACACAGATATAAGGGGGCGTCACCCAATATACTGTCTATTATACACAGATATAAGGGAGCGTCACCCAATATACTGTCTATTATACACCGATATAAGGGAGCGTCACCCAATATACTGTCTATTATACACCGATATAAGGGAGCGTCACCCAATATACTGTCTATTATACACAGATATAAGGGGGCGTCACCCAATATCCTGTCTTATACACCGATATAAGGGAGCGTCACCCAATATACTGTCTATTATACACCGATATAAGGGAGCGTCACCCAATATACTGTCTATTATACACAGATATAAGGGGGCGTCACCCAATATACTGTCTATTATACACAGACATAAGGGAGCGTCACCCAATATACTGTCTATTATACACAGATGTAAGGGGGCGTCACCCAATATAATGTCTATTATACACAGATATAAGGCAGCGTCACCCAATATACTGTCTATTATACACAGATATAAGGGAGCGTCACCCAATATCCTGTCTATTATACACAGATATAAGGGAGCGTCACCCAATATACTGTCTATTATATACAGATATAAGGGAGCGTCACCCAATATACTGTCTATTATACACCGATATAAGGGAGCGTCACCCAATATACTGTCTATTATACACAGATATAAGGGGGCGTCACCCAATATACTGTCTATTATACACAGACATAAGGGAGCGTCACCCAATATACTGTCTATTATATACAGATATAAGGGGGCGTCACCCAATATACTGTCTATTATACACAGATGTAAGGGAGCGTCACCCAATATACTGTCTATTATACACAGATATAAGGGGGCATCACCCAATATACTGTATATTATACACAGATATAAGGGAGCGTCACCCAATATACTGTCTATTATATACAGATATAAGGGAGCGTCACCCAATATACTGTCTATTATACACAGATGTAAGGGGGCGTCACCCAATATCCTGTCTATTACACACCGATATAAGGGAGCGTCACCCAATATACTGTCTATTATACACAGATATAAGGGAGCGTCACCCAATATACTGTATATTATACACAGATATAAGGGAGCGTCACCCAATATACTGTCTATTATACACAGACATAAGGGAGCGTCACCCAATATACTGTCTATTATACACAGATATAAGGGGGCGTCACCCAATATACTGTCTATTATACACAGATATAAGGGAGCGTCACCCAATATACTGTCTATTATACACAGATATAAGGGGGCGTCACCCAATATACTGTCTATTATACACAGATATAAGGGAGCGTCACCCAATATACTGTCTATTATACACAGACATAAGGGGGCGTCACCCAATATCCTGTCTATTATACACCGATATAAGGGAGCGTCACCCAATATACTGTCTATTATACACCGATATAAGGGAGCGTCACCCAATATACTGTCTATTATACACAGATATAAGGGAGCGTCACCCAATATACTGTCTATTATACACAGATATAAGGGAGCGTCACCCAATATACTGTCTATTATACACCGATATAAGGGAGCGTCACCCAATATACTGTCTATTATACACAGATATAAGGGAGCGTCACCCAATATACTGTCTATTATACACAGATATAAGGGGGCGTCACCCAATATACTGTCTATTATACACAGATATAAGGGAGCGTCACCCAATATACTGTCTATTATACACAGATATAAGGGGGCGTCACCCAATATACTGTCTATTATACACAGATATAAGGGAGCGTCACCCAATATACTGTCTATTATACACAGATATAAGGGGGCGTCACCCAATATACTGTCTATTATACACAGACATAAGGGGGCGTCACCCAATATCCTGTCTATTTTACACCGATATAAGGGAGCGTCACCCAATATACTGTCTATTATACACAGATATAAGGGAGCGTCACCCAATATACTGTCTATTATACACAGATATAAGGGGGCGTCACCCAATATACTGTCTATTATACACCGATATAAGGGAGCGTCACCCAATATACTGTCTATTATATACAGATATAAGGGGGCGTCACCCAATATACTGTCTATTATACACAGATATAAGGGAGCGTCACCCAATATATTGTCTATTATACACAGATATAAGGGGGCGTCACCCAATATACTGTCTATTATACACCGATATAAGGGAGCGTCACCCAATATACTGTCTATTATACACCGATATAAGGGAGCGTCACCCAATATACTGTCTATTATACACAGATATAAGGGAGCGTCACCCAATATACTGTCTATTATACACAGATATCAGGGAGTGTCACCCAATATACTGTCTATTATACACAGATATAAGGGAGCGTCACCCAATATACTGTCTATTATACACCGATATAAGGGAGCGTCACCTAACATACTGTCTATTATATACAGATATAAGGGAGCGTCACCCAATATACTGTCTATTATACACAGATATAAGGGGGCGTCACCCAATATACTGTCTATTATACACAGATATAAGGGAGCGTCACCCAATATACTGTCTATTATACACCGATATAAGGGAGCTTCACCCAATATCCTGTCTATTATACACAGATATAAGGGAGCGTCACCCAATATACTGTCTATTATACACAGACATAAGGGGGCGTCACCCAATATACTGTCTATTATACACCGATATAAGGGAGCGTCACCCAATATACTGTCTATTATACACCGATATAAGGGAGCGTCACCCAATATCCTGTCTATTATACAAAGACATAAGGGAGCGTCACCCAATATGCTGTCTATTATACACAGACATAAGGGAGCGTCACCCAATATACTGTCTATTATACACCGATATAAGGGAGCGTCACCCAATATACTGTCTATTATACACAGATATAAGGGGGCGTCACCCAATATACTGTCTATTATACACAGACATAAGGGGGCGTCACCCAATATACTGTATATTATACACAGATATAAGGGAGCCTCACCCAATATACTGTCTATTATACACCGATATAAGGGAGCGTCACCCAATATACTGTCTATTATACACCGATATAAGGGAGCGTCACCCAATATCCTGTCTATTATACAAAGACATAAGGGAGCGTCACCCAATATGCTGTCTATTATACACAGACATAAGGGAGCGTCACCCAATATACTGTCTATTATACACCGATATAAGGGATCGTCACCCAATATACTGTCTATTATACACAGATATAAGGGGGCGTCACCCAATATACTGTCTATTATACACAGACATAAGGGGGCGTCACCCAATATACTGTATATTATACACAGATATAAGGGAGCCTCACCCAATATACTGTCTATTATACACCGATATAAGGGAGCGTCACCCAATATACTGTCTATTATACACAGATATAAGGGAGCGTCACCCAATATACTGTCTATTATACACAGACATAAGGGAGCGTCACCCAATATACTGTCTATTATACACAGATATAAGGGAGAGTCACCCAATATACTGTCTATTATACACCGATATAAGGGAGCGTCACCCAATATACTGTCTATTATACACAGATATAAGGGGGCGTCACCCAATATACTGTCTATTATACACAGACATAAGGGGGCGTCACCCAATATACTGTATATTATACACAGATATAAGGGAGCCTCACCCAATATACTGTATATTATACACAGATATAAGGGAGCGTCACCTAACATACTGTCTATTATATACAGATATAAGGGAGCGTCACCCAATATACTGTCTATTATACACAGATATAAGGGGGCGTCACCCAATATACTGTCTATTATACACAGATATAAGGGAGCGTCACCCAATATACTGTCTATTATACACCGATATAAGGGAGCTTCACCCAATATCCTGTCTATTATACACAGATATAAGGGAGCGTCACCCAATATACTGTCTATTACACACAGACATAAGGGGGCGTCACCCAATATACTGTCTATTATACACCGATATAAGGGAGCGTCACCCAATATACTGTCTATTATACACCGATATAAGGGAGCGTCACCCAATATCCTGTCTATTATACAAAGACATAAGGGAGCGTCACCCAATATACTGTCTATTATACACAGACATAAGGGGGCATCACCCAATATACTGTCTATTATACACAGATATAAGGGAGCGTCACCCAATATGCTGTCTATTATACACAGACATAAGGGAGCGTCACCCAATATACTGTCTATTATACACCGATATAAGGGAGCGTCACCCAATATACTGTCTATTATACACAGATATAAGGGGGCGTCACCCAATATACTGTCTATTATACACAGACATAAGGGGGCGTCACCCAATATACTGTATATTATACACAGATATAAGGGAGCGTCACCCAATATACTGTCTATTATACACCGATATAAGGGAGCGTCACCCAATATACTGTCTATTATACACAGATATAAGGGAGCGTCACCCAATATACTGTCTATTATACACAGACATAAGGGAGCGTCACCCAATATACTGTCTATTATACACAGATATAAGGGAGAGTCACCCAATATACTGTCTATTATACACCGATATAAGGGAGCGTCACCCAATATACTGTCTATTATACACAGATATAAGGGGGCGTCACCCAATATACTGTCTATTATACACAGACATAAGGGGGCGTCACCCAATATACTGTATATTATACACAGATATAAGGGAGCCTCACCCAATATACTGTATATTATACACAGATATAAGGGAGCGTCACCTAACATACTGTCTATTATATACAGATATAAGGGAGCGTCACCCAATATACTGTCTATTATACACAGACATAAGGGAGCGTCACCCAATATACTGTCTATTATACATAGATATAAGGGAGCGTCACCCAATATACTGTCTATTATACACAGACATAAGGGAGCGTCACCCAATATACTGTCTATTATACACAGATATAAGGGAGCGTCACCCAATATCCTGTCTATTATACACAGATATAAGGGAGCGACACCCAATATACTGTCTATTATACACAGATATAAGGGAGCGTCACCCAATATACTGTCTATTATACACCGATATAAGGGAGCGTCACCCAATATACTGTCTATTGTACACAGACATAAGGGAGCGTCACCCAATATACTGTCTATTATACACAGATATAAGGGGGCGTCACCCAATATACTGTCTATTGTACACAGACATAAGGGAGCGTCACCCAATATACTGTCTATTATATACAGATATAAGGGAGCGTCACCCAATATACTGTCTATTATACACAGACATAAGGGAGCGACACCCAATATACTGTCTATTATACACCGATATAAGGGAGCGTCACCCAATATACTGTCTATTATACACAGATATAAGGGAGCGTCACCCAATATACTGTCTATTATACACAGACATAAGGGGGCGTCACCCAATATACTGTCTATTATACACAGACATAAGGGGGCGTCACCCAATATACTGTCTATTATACACAGATATAAGGGAGCGTCACCCAATATACTGTCTATTATACACCGATATAAGGGGGCGTCACCCAATATACTGTCTATTATACACAGATATAAGGGAGCGTCACCCAATATACTGTCTATTATACACAGATATAAGGGAGCGTCACCCAATATCCTGTCTATTATACACCGATATAAGGGAGCGTCACCCAATATACTGTCTATTATACACCGATATAAGGGAGCGTCACCCAATATACTGTCTATTATATACAGATATAAGGGGGCGTCACCCAATATACTGTCTATTATACACAGATATAAGGGGGCGTCACCCAATATACTGTATATTATACACAGATATAAGGGGGCGTCACCCAATATACTGTCTATTATACACAGATATAAGGGAGCGTCACCCAATATACTGTCTATTATACACCGATATAAGGGAGCGTCACCCAATATACTGTCTATTATACACCGATATAAGGGAGCGTCACCCAATATACTGTCTATTATACACAGATATAAGGGGGCGTCACCCAATATCCTGTCTTATACACCGATATAAGGGAGCGTCACCCAATATACTGTCTATTATACACCGATATAAGGGAGCGTCACCCAATATACTGTCTATTATACACAGATATAAGGGGGCGTCACCCAATATACTGTCTATTATACACAGACATAAGGGAGCGTCACCCAATATACTGTCTATTATACACAGATGTAAGGGGGCGTCACCCAATATAATGTCTATTATACACAGATATAAGGCAGCGTCACCCAATATACTGTCTATTATACACAGATATAAGGGAGCGTCACCCAATATCCTGTCTATTATACACAGATATAAGGGAGCGTCACCCAATATACTGTCTATTATATACAGATATAAGGGAGCGTCACCCAATATACTGTCTATTATACACCGATATAAGGGAGCGTCACCCAATATACTGTCTATTATACACAGATATAAGGGGGCGTCACCCAATATACTGTCTATTATACACAGACATAAGGGAGCGTCACCCAATATACTGTCTATTATATACAGATATAAGGGGGCGTCACCCAATATACTGTCTATTATACACAGATGTAAGGGAGCGTCACCCAATATACTGTCTATTATACACAGATATAAGGGGGCATCACCCAATATGCTGTATATTATACACAGATATAAGGGAGCGTCACCCAATATACTGTCTATTATATACAGATATAAGGGAGCGTCACCCAATATACTGTCTATTATACACAGATGTAAGGGGGCGTCACACAATATCCTGTCTATTATACACCGATATAAGGGAGCGTCACCCAATATACTGTCTATTATACACAGATATAAGGGAGCGTCACCCAATATACTGTATATTATACACAGATATAAGGGAGCGTCACCCAATATACTGTCTATTATACACAGACATAAGGGAGCGTCACCCAATATACTGTCTATTATACACAGATATAAGGGGGCGTCACCCAATATACTGTCTATTATACACAGATATAAGGGAGCGTCACCCAATATACTGTCTATTATACACAGATATAAGGGGGCGTCACCCAATATACTGTCTATTATACACAGATATAAGGGAGCGTCACCCAATATACTGTCTATTATACACAGACATAAGGGGGCGTCACCCAATATCCTGTCTATTATACACCGATATAAGGGAGCGTCACCCAATATACTGTCTATTATACACCGATATAAGGGAGCGTCACCCAATATACTGTCTATTATACACAGATATAAGGGAGCGTCACCCAATATACTGTCTATTATACACAGATATAAGGGAGCGTCACCCAATATACTGTCTATTATACACCGATATAAGGGAGCGTCACCCAATATACTGTCTATTATACACAGATATAAGGGAGCGTCACCCAATATACTGTCTATTATACACAGATATAAGGGGGCGTCACCCAATATACTGTCTATTATACACAGATATAAGGGAGCGTCACCCAATATACTGTCTATTATACACAGATATAAGGGGGCGTCACCCAATATACTGTCTATTATACACAGATATAAGGGAGCGTCACCCAATATACTGTCTATTATACACAGATGTAAGGGGGCGTCACCCAATATACTGTCTATTATACACAGACATAAGGGGGCGTCACCCAATATCCTGTCTATTTTACACCGATATAAGGGAGCGTCACCCAATATACTGTCTATTATACACAGATATAAGGGAGCGTCACCCAATATACTGTCTATTATACACAGATATAAGGGGGCGTCACCCAATATACTGTCTATTATACACCGATATAAGGGAGCGTCACCCAATATACTGTCTATTATATACAGATATAAGGGGGCGTCACCCAATATACTGTCTATTATACACAGATATAAGGGAGCGTCACCCAATATATTGTCTATTATACACAGATATAAGGGGGCGTCACCCAATATACTGTCTATTATACACCGATATAAGGGAGCGTCACCCAATATACTGTCTATTATACACCGATATAAGGGAGCGTCACCCAATATACTGTCTATTATACACAGATATAAGGGAGCGTCACCCAATATACTGTCTATTATACACAGATATCAGGGAGTGTCACCCAATATACTGTCTATTATACACAGATATAAGGGAGCGTCACCCAATATACTGTCTATTATACACCGATATAAGGGAGCGTCACCTAACATACTGTCTATTATATACAGATATAAGGGAGCGTCACCCAATATACTGTCTATTATACACAGATATAAGGGGGCGTCACCCAATATACTGTCTATTATACACAGATATAAGGGAGCGTCACCCAATATACTGTCTATTATACACCGATATAAGGGAGCTTCACCCAATATCCTGTCTATTATACACAGATATAAGGGAGCGTCACCCAATATACTGTCTATTATACACAGACATAAGGGGGCGTCACCCAATATACTGTCTATTATACACCGATATAAGGGAGCGTCACCCAATATACTGTCTATTATACACCGATATAAGGGAGCGTCACCCAATATCCTGTCTATTATACAAAGACATAAGGGAGCGTCACCCAATATGCTGTCTATTATACACAGACATAAGGGAGCGTCACCCAATATACTGTCTATTATACACCGATATAAGGGAGCGTCACCCAATATACTGTCTATTATACACAGATATAAGGGGGCGTCACCCAATATACTGTCTATTATACACAGACATAAGGGGGCGTCACCCAATATACTGTATATTATACACAGATATAAGGGAGCCTCACCCAATATACTGTCTATTATACACCGATATAAGGGAGCGTCACCCAATATACTGTCTATTATACACCGATATAAGGGAGCGTCACCCAATATCCTGTCTATTATACAAAGACATAAGGGAGCGTCACCCAATATGCTGTCTATTATACACAGACATAAGGGAGCGTCACCCAATATACTGTCTATTATACACCGATATAAGGGAGCGTCACCCAATATACTGTCTATTATACACAGATATAAGGGGGCGTCACCCAATATACTGTCTATTATACACAGACATAAGGGGGCGTCACCCAATATACTGTATATTATACACAGATATAAGGGAGCCTCACCCAATATACTGTCTATTATACACCGATATAAGGGAGCGTCACCCAATATACTGTCTATTATACACAGATATAAGGGAGCGTCACCCAATATACTGTCTATTATACACAGACATAAGGGAGCGTCACCCAATATACTGTCTATTATACACAGATATAAGGGAGAGTCACCCAATATACTGTCTATTATACACCGATATAAGGGAGCGTCACCCAATATACTGTCTATTATACACAGATATAAGGGGGCGTCACCCAATATACTGTCTATTATACACAGACATAAGGGGGCGTCACCCAATATACTGTATATTATACACAGATATAAGGGAGCCTCACCCAATATACTGTATATTATACACAGATATAAGGGAGCGTCACCTAACATACTGTCTATTATATACAGATATAAGGGAGCGTCACCCAATATACTGTCTATTATACACAGATATAAGGGGGCGTCACCCAATATACTGTCTATTATACACAGATATAAGGGAGCGTCACCCAATATACTGTCTATTATACACCGATATAAGGGAGCGTCACCCAATATCCTGTCTATTATACAAAGACATAAGGGAGCGTCACCCAATATACTGTCTATTATACACAGACATAAGGGGGCATCACCCAATATACTGTCTATTATACACAGATATAAGGGAGCGTCACCCAATATGCTGTCTATTATACACAGACATAAGGGAGCGTCACCCAATATACTGTCTATTATACACCGATATAAGGGAGCGTCACCCAATATACTGTCTATTATACACAGATATAAGGGAGCGTCACCCAATATACTGTCTATTATACACCGATATAAGGGAGCGTCACCCAATATACTGTCTATTATACACAGATATAAGGGGGCGTCACCCAATATACTGTCTATTATACACAGACATAAGGGGGCGTCACCCAATATACTGTCTATTATACACAGATATAAGGGAGCGTCACCCAATATACTGTCTATTATACACCGATATAAGGGAGCGTCACCCAATATACTGTCTATTATACATAGATATAAGGGGGCGTCACCCAATATACTGTCTATTATACACAGATATAAGGGGGCGTCACCTAATATACTGTCTATTATACATAGATATAAGGGGGCGTCACCCAATATACTGTCTATTATACTCAGATTTAAGGGAGCGTCACCCAATATCCTGTCTATTATACACCGATATAAGGGAGCGTCACCCAATATACTGTCTATTATACACAGATATAAGGGAGCGTCACCCAATATACTGTCTATTATACATAGATATAAGGGGGCGTCACCCAATATACTGTCTATTATACACAGACATAAAGGGGCGTCACCCAATATACTGTCTATTATACACAGACATAAGGGGGCGTCACCCAATATACTGTCTATTATACACAGATATAAGGGGGCGTCACCCAATATACTGTCTATTATACACAGATATAAGGGAGCGTCACCCAATATACTGTCTATTATACACAGACATAAGGGGGCGTCACCCAATATACTGTCTAATATACACAGACATAAGGGGGCGTCACCCAATATACTGTCTATTATACACAGATATAAGGGAGCGTCACCCAATATACTGTCTATTATACACAGATATGAGGGAGCGTCACCCAATATACTGTCTATTATACACAGATATAAGGGGGCGTCACCCAATATCCTACACATTATACACAGACATAAGGGCGCGTCACCCAATATACTGTCTATTATACACAGATATAAGGGAGCGTCACCCAATATACTGTCTATTATACACAGATATAAGGGAGCGTCACCCAATATACTGTCTATTATACACAGATATAAGGGAGCGTCACCCAATATACTGTCTATTATACACAGATATAAGGGAGCGTCACCCAATATACTGTCTATTATACACAGATATGAGGGAGCGTCACCCAATATACTGTCTATTATACACAGATATAAGGGGGCGTCACCCAATATACTGTCTATTATACACAGATATAAAGGGGCGTCACCCAATATCCTACACATTATACACAGACATAAGGGAGCGTCACCCAATATACTGTCTATTATACACAGATATAAGGGAGCGTCACCCAATATACTGTCTATTATACACAGATATAAGGGAGCGTCACCCAATATACTGTCTATTATACACAGATATGAGGGAGCGTCACCCAATATACTGTCTATTATACACAGATATAAGGGGGCGTCACCCAATATACTGTCTATTATACACAGATATAAGGGAGCGTCACCCAATATACTGTCTATTATACACAGATATAAGGGGGCGTCACCCAATATACTGTCTATTATACACAGACATGAGGGAGCGTCACCCAATATACTGTCTATTATACACAGATATAAGGGAGCGTCACCCAATATACTGTCTATTATACACCGATATAAGGGAGCGTCACCCAATATACTGTCTATTATACACAGATATAAGGGAGCGTCACCTAATATACTGTCTATTATACATAGATATAAGGGGGCGTCACCCAATATACTGTCTATTATACACAGATATAAGGGGGCGTCACCCAATATACTGTCTATTATACACAGATATAAGGGAGCGTCACCCAATATACTGTCTATTATACACAGATATAAGGGAGCGTCACCCAATATACTGTCTATTATACACCGATATAAGGGAGCGTCACCCAATATACTGTCTATTATACACCGATATAAGGGAGCGTCACCCAATATACTGTCTATTATACACAGATATAAGGGGGCGTCACCCAATATACTGTCTATTATACACAGATATAAGGGAGCGTCACCCAATATACTGTCTATTATACACAGATATGAGGGAGCGTCACCCAATATACTGTCTATTATACACAGATATAAGGGAGCGTCACCCAATATACTGTCTATTATACACAGATATAAGGGAGCGTCACCCAATATACTGTCTATTATACACAGACATAAGGGGGCGTCACCCAATATACTGTCTATTATACACAGATATAAGGGAGCGTCACCCAATATACTGTCTATTATACACAGACATAAGGGGGCGTCACCCAATATACTGTCTATTATATACAGATATAAGGGAGCGTCACCCAATATCCTGTCTATTATACACAGATATAAGGGAGCGTCACCCAATATACTGTCTATTATACACAGATATGAGGGAGCGTCACCCAATATACTGTCTATTATACACCGATATAAGGGAGCGTCACCCAATATACTGTCTATTATACACAGATATAAGGGGGCGTCACCCAATATACTGTCTATTATACACAGATATAAGGGAGCGTCACCCAATATACTGTCTATTATACACAGATATAAGGGAGCGTCACCCAATATACTGTCTATTATACACCGATATAAGGGAGCGTCACCCAATATACTGTCTATTATACACAGATATAAGGGGGCGTCACCCAATATACTGTCTATTATACACAGATATAAGGGAGCGTCACCCAATATACTGTCTATTATACACAGATATGAGGGAGCGTCACCCAATATACTGTCTATTATACACAGATATAAGGGAGCGTCACCCAATATCCTGTCTATTATACACAGATATAAGGGAGCGTCACCCAATATACTGTCTATTATACACAGATATAAGGGAGCGTCACCCAATATACTGTCTATTATATACAGATATAAGGGAGCGTCACCCAATATCCTGTCTATTATACACAGATATAAGGGAGCGTCACCCAATATACTGTCTATTATACACAGATATGAGGGAGCGTCACCCAATATACTGTCTATTATACACAGATATAAGGGAGCGTCACCCAATATACTGTCTATTATACACAGATATAAGGGAGCGTCACCCAATATACTGTCTATTATACACAGACATAAGGGGGCGTCACCCAATATACTGTCTATTATACACAGATATAAGGGAGCGTCACCCAATATACTGTCTATTATATACAGATATAAGGGAGCGTCACCCAATATCCTGTCTATTATACACAGATATAAGGGAGCGTCACCCAATATACTGTCTGTTATACACAGATATGAGGGAGCGTCACCCAATATACTGTCTATTATACACAGATATAAGGGAGCGTCACCCAATATACTGTCTATTATACACAGATATAAGGGAGCGTCACCCAATATACTGTCTATTATACACAGACATAAGGGGGCGTCACCCAATATACTGTCTATTATACACAGATATAAGGGGGCGTCACCCAATATACTGTCTATTATACATAGATATAAGGGAGCGTCACCCAATATACTGTCTATTATACACCGATATAAGGGAGCGTCACCCAATATACTGTCTATTATACACAGATATAAGGGGGCGTCACCCAATATACTGTCTATTATACACAGATATAAGGGAGCGTCACCCAATACCCTGTCTATTATACACCGATATAAGGGAGCGTCACCCAATATACTGTCTATTATACACAGATATAAGGGAGCGTCACCCAATATACTGTCTATTATACACAGACATAAGGGGGCGTCACCCAATATACTGTCTATTATACACAGATATAAGGGGGCGTCACCCAATATACTGTCTATTATACATAGATATAAGGGAGCGTCACCCAATATACTGTCTATTATACACCGATATAAGGGAGCGTCACCCAATATACTGTCTATTATACACAGATATAAGGGGGCGTCACCCAATATACTGTCTATTATACACCGATATAAGGGAGCGTCACCCAATATACTGTCTATTATACACCGATATAAGGGAGCGTCACCCAACATACTGTCTATTATACACAGATATAAGGGAGCGTCACCCAATATCCTGTCTATTATACACAGATATGAGGAAGCGTCACCCAACATACTGTCTATTATACACAGATATAAGGGAGAGTCACCCAATATCCTGTCTATTATACACAGATATGAGGAAGCGTCACCCAATATACTGTCTATTATACACCGATATAAGGGAGCGTCACCCAATATACTGTCTATTATACACAGATATAAGGGGGCGTCACCCAATATACTGTCTATTATACGCAGACATAAGGGGGCGTCACCCAATATACTGTCTATTATACACAGATATAAGGGGGCGTCACCCAATATACTGTCTATTATACACAGACATAAGGGGGCGTCACCCAATATACTGTCTATTATACACAGATATAAGGGAGCGTCACCCAATATACTGTCTATTATATACAGATATAAGGGAGCGTCACCCAATATACTGTCTATTATACACAGATGTAAGGGAGCATCACCCAATATACTGTCTATTATACACAGACATAAGGGAGCGTCACCCAATATACTGTCTATTATACACCGATATAAGGGAGCGTCACCCAATATCCTGTCTATTATATACAGATATAAGGGGGCGTCACCCAATATCCTACACATTATACACAGACATAAGGGAGCGTCATCCAATATATTGTCTATTATACACAGATATAAGGGGGCGTCACCCAATATACTGTCTATTATACGCAGACATAAGGGAGCGTCACCCAATATACTGTCTATTATACACAGATATAAGGGAGCGTCACCCAATATACTGTCTATTATACACAGATATAAGGGGGCGTCACCCAATATATTGTCTATTATACGCAGACATAAGGGAGCGTCACCCAATATACTGTCTATTATACACAGATATAAGGGGGCGTCACCCAATATACTGTCTATTATACACAGACATAAGGGAGCGTCACCCAATATACTGTCTATTATACACCGATATAAGGGAGCGTCACCCAATATACTGTCTATTATACACAGATATAAGGGAGCGTCACCCAATATACTGTCTATTATACACAGATATAAGGGGGCGTCACCCAATATACTGTCTATTATACACCGATATAAGGGAGCCTCACCCAATATACTGTCTATTATACACAGATATAAGGGAGCGTCACCCAATATACTGTCTATTATACACAGATATAAGGGAGCGTCACCCAATATACTGTCTATTATACACCGATATAAGGGAGCGTCACCCAATATCCTGTCTATTATACACAGATATAAGGGAGCGTCACCCAATATACTGTCTATTATACACAGACATAAGGGGGCGTCACCCAATATACTGTCTATTATACACCGATATAAGGGAGCGTCACCCAATATACTGTCTATTATACACCGATATAAAGGAGCGTCACCCAATATCCTGTCTATTATACACAGACATAAGGGAGCGTCACCCAATATACTGTCTATTATATACAGATATAAGGGAGCGTCACCCAATATACTGTCTATTATACACAGATGTAAGGGAGCATCACCCAATATACTGTCTATTATACACAGACATAAGGGAGCGTCACCCAATATACTGTCTATTATACACCGATATAAGGGAGCGTCACCCAATATCCTGTCTATTATATACAGATATAAGGGGGCGTCACCCAATATCCTACACATTATACACAGACATAAGGGAGCGTCACCCAATATACTGTCTATTATACACAGATATAAGGGAGCGTCACCCAATATACTGTCTATTATACACAGATATCAGGGAGTGTCACCCAATATACTGTCTATTATACACAGATATAAGGGAGCGTCACCCAATATACTGTCTATTATACACAGATATAAGGGAGCGTCACCCAATATACTGTCTATTATACACAGATATAAGGGGGCGTCACCCAATATACTGTCTATTATACACAGATATAAGGGAGCGTCACCCAATATACTGTCTATTATACACAGATATAAGGGAGCGTCACCCAATATACTGTCTATTATACACAGATATAAGGGGGCGTCACCCAATATATTGTCTATTATACGCAGACATAAGGGAGCGTCACCCAATATACTGTCTATTATACACAGATATAAGGGGGCGTCACCCAATATACTGTCTATTATACACAGACATAAGGGAGCGTCACCCAATATACTGTCTATTATACACCGATATAAGGGAGCGTCACCCAATATACTGTCTATTATACACAGATATCAGGGAGCGTCACCCAATATCCTGTCTATTATACACAGATATAAGGGAGCGTCACCCAATATACTGTCTATTATACACAGATATAAGGGAGCGTCACCCAATATACTGTCTATTATACGCAGACATAAGGGAGCGTCACCCAATATACTGTCTATTATACACAGACATAAGGGGGCGTCACCCAATATACTGTCTATTTTACACAGATATAAGGGAGCGTCACCCAATATACTGTCTATTATACACAGATATAAGGGAGCGTCACCCAATATACTGTCTATTATACACAGATATGAGGGAGCGTCACCCAATATACTGTCTATTATACACAGATATAAGGGAGCGTCACCCAATATACTGTCTATTATACACAGATATGAGGGAGCGTCACCCAATATACTGTCTATTATACACAGATATAAGGGAGCGTCACCCAATATACTGTCTATTATACACAGATATAAGGGAGCGTCACCCAATATACTGTCTATTATAGACAGATGTAAGGGGGCGTCACCCAATATACTGTCTATTATACACAGACATAAGGGAGCGTCACCCAATATACCGTCTATTATACACCGATATAAGGGAGCGTCACCCAATATACTGTCTATTATACACAGATATAAGGGAGCGTCACCCAATATACTGTCTATTATACGCAGACATAAGGGGGCGTCACCCAATATACTGTCTATTTTACACAGATATAAGGGAGCGTCACCCAATATACTGTCTATTATACACAGATATAAGGGAGCGTCACCCAATATACTGTCTATTATACACAGATATAAGGGAGCGCCACCCAATATACTGTCTATTATACACAGATATAAGGGGGCGTCACCCAATATACTGTCTATTATACACAGATATAAGGGAGCGTCACCCAATATACTGTCTATTATACACAGATATAAGGGGGCGTCACCCAACATACTGTCTATTATACACAGATATGAGGGAGCGTCACCCAATATACTGTCTATTATACACAGATATAAGGGGACGTCACCCAATATACTGTCTATTATACACAGATATAAGGGAGCGTCACCCAATATACTGTCTATTATACACAGATATAAGGGAGCGTCACCCAATATACTGTCTATTATACACAGATATAAGGGAGCGTCACCCAATATACTGTCTATTATACACAGATATAAAGGGGCGTCACCCAATATCCTACACATTATACACAGATATAAGGGAGCGTCACCCAATATACTGTCTATTATACACAGATATAAGGGGGCGTCACCTAATATACTGTCTATTATACACAGATATGAGGGAGCGTCACCCAATATACTGTCTATTATACACAGATATAAGGGGACGTCACCCAATATACTGTCTATTATACACAGATATAAGGGAGCGTCACCCAATATACTGTCTATTATACGCAGACATAAGGGGGCGTCACCCAATATACTGTCTATTATACACAGATATAAGGGGGCGTTACTCAATATACTGTCTATTATACACAGATATAAGGGAGCGTCACCCAATATACTGTCTATTTTACACAGATATAAGGGAGCGTCACCCAATATACTGTCTATTATACACAGATATGAGGGAGCGTCACCCAATATACTGTCTATTATACACAGATATAAGGGAGCGTCACCCAATATACTGTCTATTATACACAGATATAAGGGAGCGTCACCCAATATACTGTCTATTGTACGCAGACATAAGGGAGCGTCACCCAATATACTGTCTATTATATGCAGACATAAGGGGGCGTCACCCAATATACTGTCTATTATACACAGATATGAGGGAGCGTCACCCAATATACTGTCTATTATACACAGATATGAGGGAGCGTCACCCAATATACTGTCTATTATACACAGACATAAGGGAGCGTCACCCAATATACTGTCTATTATACACAGATATGAGGGAGCGTCACCCAATATACTGTCTATTATACACAGATATCAGGGAGCGTCACCCAATATACTGTCTATTATACACAGATATCAGGGAGCGTCACCCAATATACTGTCTATTATACACAGATATGAGGGAGCGTCACCCAATATACTGTCTATTATACACAGTATAAAACATATAGATCCTATTGTAATTAGCCATATTAGGATCAAGAAGTGATTCTAAACCAGAATGTTTAAAACAAGAAGTTTATTTATTCAAATATCAATATATATCGCAAGACAAGTAAAACAGATTGGTGCCTCAAACCAAACAAACGGAGGCCAGCAAGAAGTAGGACAGCGCACAATTCTAGGATGAAGAAAGCTATCCATTATAACAATGGATATCTATTGGTAATGTTGGCGTACATAAACAATCAACAGAAATGTTGCATATTCTCAATTAGGAAATAATAATCCAATATTAGCAACTAAATCTGTCTGTGTTGCTGGTATGACCGATGTGGGAGACACGGGAGCAAATCCACCACTCCAAATAATAATAATAATAATTTTATTTATATAGCGCCAACATATTCCGCAGCGCTTTACAACTTATAGAGGGGACTTGTACAGACAATAGACATTACAGCATAACAGAAATCACAGTTCAAAACAGATACCAGGAGGAATGAGGGCCCTGCTGCTCGCAAGCTACAAACTATGAGGAAAAGGGGAGACACGAGAGGTGGATGGTAACAATTGCTTTAGTTATTTGGACCAGCCATAGTGTAAGGCTCGGGTGTTCATGTAAAGCTGCATGAACCAGTTATTAACTGCATAAAGTGTATGAGAACATGATGAGAGGAACCTGATTGTTTTTTTGTTTTTTTTTTATTAATAGGCCACACAGGGATGGTTAGGTTAATGCATTGAGGCGGTTGGCCAGTCTGAACAAATGAGTTTTTAGGGCACGCTTAAAACTGTGGGGATTGGGGATTAATCGTATTAACCTGGGTAGTGCATTCTAAAGAATCGGCGCAGCACGTGTAAAGTCTTGGAGACGGGAGTGGGAAGTTCTGATTATTGAGGATGCTAACCTGAGGTCATTAGCGGAGCGGAGGGCACGGGTAGGGTGGTAGACTGAGACCAGAGAGGAGATGTAGGGTGGTGCTGAGCCATGGAGTGCTTTGTGGATGAGGGTAGTAGTTTTGTACTGGATTCTGGAGTGGATGGGTAGCCAGTGTAATGACTGGCACAAGGTAGAGGCATCGGTGTAACGGTTGGTGAGGAATATGATCCTGGCAGCAGCATTCAGGACAGATTGGAGCGGGGAGAGTTTGGTAAGAGGGAGGCCGATTAGTAGAGAGTTACAATAGTCCAGACGAGAATGAATAAGTGAGACAGTAAGAGTTTTTGCAGAGTCGAAAGTAAGAAAAGGGCGAATTCTAGAAATGTTTTTGAGATGCAGATAAGAAGAGCGAGCCAGTGATCGGATGTGGGGGGTGAATGAAAGCTCGGAATCACGGATGACCCCAAGGCAGCGGGCATGTTGCTTGGGAGTAATGGTGGAACCGCACACGGAGATGGCAATGTCAGGCAAAGGTAGGTTAGTAGAGGGAGAGAACACGAGGAGTTCAGTTTTTGACAGGTTCAGTTTCAGATAGAGGGAGGACATGATGTTAGAGACAGCGGTAAGACAATCACTGGTGTTTTCTAAGAAGGTCGGAGTGAAAGCAGGAGAAGAGGTGTATAATTGGGTGTCGTCAGCATAGAGATGGTACTGGAAACCAAATCTACTGATTGTTTGTCCAATAGGGGCAGTATACAAAGAGAAGAGGAGGGGGCCTAGGACTGATCCTTGAGGAATCCCAACAGTAAGGAGAAGATGAGAGGAGGAGGAACCAGCAAAAGATGCAGTGAAGGAGCGGTCAGAGAGATAGGAGAACCAGGAGAGAAAGGGGTCCTTGAGGCCGATGGAGCGGAGCATAGTGAGGAGGAGCTGATGATCCACAGTGTCGAATGCTGCGGAGAGATCCAAGAGAATTAGCATGGAATAGTGACCATTAGATTTAGCTGTTAGTAGGTCATTAGAGACTTTAGTGAGGGCAGTTTCAGTAGAGTGTAAAGAGCGGAAACCAGATTGAAGAGGGTCGAGAAGAGAATTATCTGAGAGATAGCGGGTAAGACGGGAGTGGACCAGGCGTTCCAGGAGTTTAGAGATGAAGGGAAGATTAGAGACAGGTCTATAGTTAGCAGCACAGTTTTGGTCGAGGGAGGGTTTTTTAAGTAATGGATGTATGATGGCATGCTTAAATGAGGAGGGAAAAATACCGGAAGTGAGGGAAAGGTTGAATATTTTTGTTAGGTGAGAGGTGACAGCCAGGGAAAGGGACTGGAGGAGATGTGACGGAATGGGGTCACTGCTGCAAGTGGTCGGGCGAGAAGATGCAAGGAGCCTGCTTACTTCTTCTTCAATAACTGGTTCAAAGTCAGAGAGTGAACTAGATGCAGTGGGGGAGGGAGGACAGTGCCTGGTATGAAGAGATTGGGAGATGATTTCCTGTCGAATGTGGTCAATTTTTTCTTTGAAGTAATTGGCCAGATCGTCAGCGCGGAGATCTGTGGTTGGGGCCTGCTCTCTTGGGTTGAGTAGGGACTGGAAAGTGTCAAAGAGACGTTTAGGGTTATTTGACAGTAAGGTGATGAGGGTGTTGAAATAGGTTTGTTTGGAGAGGTGAAGGGCAGAGTTGTATGTTTTTAGCATGAACTTATAATGGATGAAATCTTCGGGTAGATTAGATTTTCTCCACAGACGTTCGGCGCACCTGGAGCACCGCTGCAGGAAACGTGTTTGCAGCGTGTGCCATGGTTGTCGCTGTCTGTGCCGAGTTGTTCTATGTATAGGAGGAGCAGCAGCTTCATCCAGGGCACTTTGCAGGGTTTCATTGTAATGCTTCAGAGCAGAATCAGGACATGAGATGGAGAAGATTGGGGCCAATGAGGACTGCAAGTTCTTCATAAGTTTGTGGGTGTTGTAGGGGTTCACTCGCTCACGTGCGTAGGAGGAAACAGGAGGCACATTCTCTTCTGCGTTCAAGTGGGTTTATTGCTCCATAAACCACATAACAGCGTGAACAACAGGTAAACAAATAGCCTTTAGCTCAGGAAAGGAAAATACAAGAGTCCAGTCCTTCAGGCTCAGTCCTGGAGCCTTAACACACTGTGGGGGCTTTCTCCTCCACACACACAGACTCCTGTCTGTAGTGTCCTGCCTGGACACAGGGATCTCTGTCCACACTCACAGACTCCCAAAACACTCACAGCCATGTGCCAAACACACCTCCATTATGTAGCCTGAAACCACACCCAGGAACCCATCACATGATTAGACATGTGGTTCTGACATCACCACAGGTCCTGAAACAAACATAGATAGGCATGGTTATGCCCCTTACCCAGGGGTGAGGTATATGGGTAGCCAGACCCTCCCATCTCTCATAGCTACCCGTAACCCGGACCCAAATATACTAAACAATTCCTTATTGCTTTATGTGCATTACAGAAAACACTCCGGGTTACATCACAGCGACAAGCCTTCTCTGTGATACATACCTCCCATCGACTATCCAACCTTTAGCCACGCTACAGTGTTAATGGCCTGTATGTTTCCATAAGTGTGGAAAGTGGGGGTGACCTGAGCGGGATGGCAGTTCTTGATAGAGAATAAAAGAAGGTTGTGGTCAGAGAGCGGGAGAGGGGTGTTTGTGAAATCATCCACTGAGCAAAGCCGGGAGAAGACCAAGTCAAGGAAGTTTCCATCTTCATGCGTTAGAGAGTTAGTATGCTGCGAGAGGCCGAAAGAGGAGGTTAGAGATAAAAGGTGAGAAGCAGATGGGGAGAGGGGAGAAGCAATGGGGATGTTGAATTTACCCATGATAAGGGTGGGGGTGTCACAGGAGAGAAAGTGTGGAAGCCAGGTGGCAATATACTACGTGGGCTGGGCAATATACTACTGTCAATGGACAATATACTACATAACTGGGCAATATACTACTGTCAATGGGCAATATACTACATAACTGGGCAATATACTACGAGGCTGGGCAATATACTACTGTCACTGGGCAATATACTACGTGGCTGGGCAATATACTACGTGGCTGGGCAATATACTACGTGGCTGGGCAATATACTACTGTCACTGGGCAATATACTACGTGGCTGGGCAATATACTACGTGGCTGGGCAATATACTACTGTCACTGGGCAATATACTACGTGGCTGGGCAATATACTACGTGGCTGGACAATATACTACGTGGCTGGGCAATATACTACTGTCACTGGGCAATATACTACGTGGCTGGGCAATATACTACGTCGCTATGCAATATATTACGTGGCTCTGTGCTGTACACTACGTGGCTGGGCAATATACTACGTGGCTGGGCAATATACTACGTCACTGGGCAATATACTACGTGACTGGGCAATATACTACTGTCACTGGGCAATATACTATGTGGCTGGACAATATACTACGTGGCTGGGCAATATACTACTTGGCTGGACAATATACTACGTGGCTGGGCAATATACTACTGTCACTGGGCAATATGCTACATGGGCTGGGCAATATACTACTGTCACTGGGCAATATACTACATAACTGGGCAATATACTACGTGGCTGGGCAATGTACTACGTGGCTGGACAATATACTTCTGTCACTGGGCAATATACTACGTGGCTGGGCAATATACTACTTTCACTTTGCAATATACTGCGTGGCTGGGCAATATACTACTGTCACTGGGCAATATACTACGTGGGCTGTGCAATATACTACGTGGACATGCATATTCTAGAATACCCGATGCGTTAGAATCGGGCCACCATCTAGTTACCAATAAATAGCTATGCATTATAACAATTGTCCTACTTTTTGCTGGCCTCTGTTTGTTTGGTTTGAGGCACCAATCTGTTTTACTTGTCTTGCGATATATATTGATTTTTGAATAAATAAACTTCTTGTTTTAAACATTCTGGTTTAGAATCACTTCTTGATCCTAATTACAATAGGATCTATATGTTTTATACTTGTTATGGAGCGTGGCCTGTCCTCGTGTAGGATTTATGGGCATGGGTAGTGTGCTTAAAACTATTAAAGGAGCAGTTCATTGAGGGACTCTTGTCCAGCACCCACAGGACCCAGCTACGCATCCTGGCCTTGCAAAACCCTAACCTGGCCTTTGCACAATTTAAAGACAGGGCCATCCGGGTGCTGCATGAACCACCACCCAGCCACACAGTGCCCCTAGGCGTCCAGCCCTCACGTACCACCAGGAGGTGGCACCCTCTCCTCAGGTCCCTGAAGAGGCCGACGCACAGATCCTGGATGATGATCTCTCCACAGAATTGCGACTCCAAGTCCAGGAACTGACTAAAAGTGTAGCTGCACTAGCCAGAACCATGCAGTCCATGCAGGAATCCCCAAGGGAGAAAATCCAGCTGGCTTCCAGTCCGGAGGACGTCCCCTGGCGACGACATAAGAGAATCCCACGGATCAGAGGTAGAGACAACGACCGCTATCATCAGGACGGATGACCCATCTTTCACCGCTGTAACCAGGCAGGACACATTTCAAGGTTCTGCTATTTAAACGAGCGACCCATGGGGCAGAGGGCCAACCCCCAGGAATAAAACGACCAGGCCCACAAAGCTGGCGAGCCAAGTACGTCGGAGGACAACCGGTCCTCCCCATTGTGATCGACGGCATCAATGCTTTATTGGACACCTGTTCTCAGGTGATGAACAGCGGGCAGCAAGGGCAGCGGGGTACTCGGTACCAGGTCCTTCAGTTCACAGGGGGATGTCACGGTGGCTGACCCGGTCTGTGGCCCTAGTGACGTTCGTGTAAAAGGGAAAGGTCTTTAAAGGGGAAGTGTTCATGACGCCACCTGTGGTATTCGGTCAGGGTGACCGACGCTGCTTTAAGGGGTCCGCTGGGGTGATGTTATGGCAGCTAGATGGTACACCTTCCCACAGGTGAAGTGTGTCCCCAGGGCTTCCCGGTGTGTAGATAGTGGATGGTGTGAGGCGCAGAGAAGAACGAGGACACAAGGTTGCAGTCACTTTACCTTTACTGAAGACTTCAGCGTCCACAGTCCAGAGCACCAGATCACAGGGCAGGCAGAGTCCGGCCGGTTTGGAGGCAAATCCAGAGTCCCCTTGTCCAGGTGGAAATCAGTAGCCTTCCTCTAGCGCCTGGGTGTCGTACTCCCTTACTGCTAAGCCTCTCATAAAGTCCTCACAGATGTTGAAGATGTTATGTCTCTCTCTCTGTCCCCCGGATAGGACAAACCCGTATGACCGGTGGCTTGAGGTTTTTTACAGGGACTCTATCATGCCCCAGCCTCTAAGGGGGGCCACCTTGCCTCCTGGGTGTAGGGCAGACAGGTAACGTGAAATTAGCTGTCCTGCCGGTCTCTGGAGCAAGGCATAAAGGATCGTTGCTCCCTCGGTGTTCCGGCTACCGGGATCCTGCGCCTCAGAAGGAGGCAGCCTGTGTAGGGCTGGTCCCCTCCTGGTATCCTCTCCTTTGCCACGACTATGTTTCACCCTCTCTGCAATACAGTTCTCCTTCAGTGTCTCTTTCTGGGAGCTGCCGCACTTAGGGCAGGCACAGCTCCGTGTCCTTCTTCCTCGATCTCCGACAGGATCCCACTCCTGCCAGGGACCAACTACCTGAGCAGAGCCCAGACAGCAACTAACTCACTTGTCCTAATGATACAAATTAATAGGAACTGATGCTTCCCTTCATGGGAGGTGAGGTCACTTGAACGTTGCATAACAAAACATATTTACATTGTACGCTCACTATTTGGTAATAAAACAATATAGCTATAAGCTAGCTATGAAAAACAAGTACCCTCTATGGGTATACTATCTCTTAAAGGGAACCTGTCACCCCCAAAATCGATGGTGAGGTAAGCTCACCGTCATCAGGGGCTTATCTACAGCATTGTGTAATGCATTCTGTAATACTGTAGATAAGCCCCCTGTCATGGTTCCCAATGGCAAGGGAACGTCAGAGAATATTAATAATGGAACAGCTCTTGGGTGATGGAATCTCGAGCTGACCGTGAGCTAAACCTACCATACAACTAACAGTGGCCGGGTGGCGTACCTACGTTTTATCCCTAGACGCCTAGCGCCAGCCGGAGGACTAACTAACCCTAATAGAGGAAAAGACAGACCTGGCTTACCTCTAGGGAAATTCCCCCAAAAAGGAGACAGAAGCCCCCCACATATATTGACGGTGAGTTCAGAGGAAAAGACATACGCAGTATGAAGGTAGGTTCAGCAAAGCGAGGTCCGCTTACTAGATAGCAAGAAGATACAATAGGGAACTTCACGGTCAGCTGAAAACCCTATTAAAATACCATCCCGAAATTACTTTAAGACTCATGTGTCAACTCATGACACCGGAGTGGCAATTTCGGCCCACAAGAGCTTCCAGCTACAGTAAAATAACATAACTGTGAACTGGAACAAAAATGCAAAACAAACTTAGGACTAAGAGTCCAACTTAGCTGATAGTAGTCTAGAAGCAGGAATATGCAACAGAAAGGCTCTGGTTACATTGATGGCCGGCACTAGAATAACTGAGCAGCAAGGCTAAATAGGATACTCCCATATCCTGATGGAAACAGGTGAACAGAGAAAGTGAAGCACACAAGTCCAGTACCACCAGTGACCACCGGGGGAGCCCAAAAACCAAATTCACAACAGTACCCCCCCCTCAAGGAGGGGGCACCGAACCCTCACAAGAACCACCAGGGCGATCAGGATGAGCCCTATGAAAGGCACGGACCAAATCAGAGGCATGAACATCAGAGGCTGTCACCCAAGAATTATCCTCTTGACCGTAGCCCTTCCACTTGACCAGATACTGAAGTTTCCGTCTGGAAACACGGGAGTCCAAGATCTTCTCCACAACGTACTCCAATTCACCCTTAACCAACACCGGAGCGGGAGGCTCAACGGAAGGCACAACCGGTACCTCATACCTGCGCAATAATGACCGATGGAAGACATTATTGATAGAAAAAGATGCCGTGAGGTCCAATCGAAAGGACACGGGGTTAAGAATCTCCAAAATCTTATACGGGCCGATGAACCGAGGCTTAAACTTAGGAGAAGAAACCCTCATAGGGACAAAACGAGAAGACAACCACACCAAGTCCCCAACACGAAGACGAGGACCAACACGACGACGGCGGTTAGCAAAATGCCGAGTCTTCTCCTGGGACAACTCCAAATTGTCCACCACCTGTCCCCAAATCCGATGCAACCTATCCACCACAGTATCCACTCCAGGACAATCCGAAGACTCTACCTGACCGGAAGAAAAACGAGGATGAAACCCCGAATTGCAAAAGAAAGGAGAAACCAAAGTGGCAGAACTAGCCCGATTATTGAGGGCAAACTCTGCCAACGGCAAAAAGGCAACCCAGTCATCCTGATCCGCAGACACAAAACACCTCAAATAAGTCTCCAAGGTCTGATTAGTTCGCTCAGTCTGGCCATTAGTCTGAGGATGGAACGCAGACGAAAAAGACAAATCAATGCCCATCCTAGCACAGAACGCCCGCCAAAATCTAGACACGAACTGGGTCCCCCTGTCAGAAACGATATTCTCCGGAATACCATGCAAGCGAACCACATTTTGAAAAAACAGAGGAACCAACTCGGATGAGGAAGGCAACTTAGGCAAGGGCACCAAATGAACCATCTTAGAAAAACGGTCACACACCACCCAGATGACAGACATTTTCTGAGAAACAGGGAGATCAGAAATAAAATCCATAGAGATGTGAGTCCAAGGCCTCTTCGGAATAGGCAAAAACAACAACAATCCGCTAGCCCGAGAACAACAAGGTTTGGCCCGAGCACAAACATCACAAGACTGCACAAAAACTCGTACATCTCGAGACAGGGAAGGCCACCAGAAGGACCTAGCCACCAAATCCCTGGTACCAAAGATCCCGGGATGACCTGCCAACACAGAAGAATGAACCTCCGAGATGACTCTACTGGTCCAATCATCAGGAACAAACAGTCTACCAGGCGGGCAACGATCAGGTCTATCCGCCTGAAACTCCTGCAAAGCCCGTCGCAGGTCTGGGGAAACAGCAGATAATATCACCCCATCCTTAAGGATACCTGTAGGTTCAGAATCACCAGGGGAATCAGGCTCAAAACTCCTAGAAAGGGCATCCGCCTTCACATTTTTAGAACCTGGTAAGTATGAGACCACAAAATTAAACCGAGAGAAAAACAACGACCAGCGCGCCTGTCTAGGATTCAGGCGCCTGGCAGACTCAAGATAAATCAAATTCTTGTGGTCGGTCAATACCACCACCTGATGTCTAGCCCCCTCAAGCCAATGACGCCACTCCTCAAAAGCCCACTTCATAGCCAAAAGCTCCCGATTACCAATATCATAATTTCGCTCGGCGGGCGAAAATTTTCGAGAAAAGAACGCACAAGGTCTCATCACGGAGCAGTCGGAACTTTTCTGCGACAAGACCGCCCCAGCTCCGATCTCGGAAGCATCGACCTCAACCTGAAAAGGAAGAGTAACATCAGGCTGATGCAACACAGGGGCGGAAGAAAAGCGGCGCTTAAGCTCCCGAAAGGCCTCCACAGCAGCAGGGGACCAATCAGCAACATCAGCACCCTTTTTGGTCAAATCAGTCAAAGGTTTAGCAACATCAGAAAAACCAGTTATAAATCGACGATAAAAATTAGCAAAGCCCAAAAATTTCTGAAGGCTCTTAAGAGAAGAAGGCTGCGTCCAATCACAAATAGCCCGAACCTTGACAGGATCCATCTCAATGGAAGAGGGGGAAAAAATGTACCCCAAAAAAGAAATCTTTTGAACCCCAAAAATACACTTAGAACCCTTCACACACAAGGAATTAGCCCGCAAAACCTGAAAAACCCTCCTGACCTGTTGGACATGAGAATCCTAGTCATCCGAAAAAATCAAAATATCATCCAGATACACGATCATAAATTTATCCAAATATTCACGGAAAATGTCATGCATAAAGGACTGAAAGACTGAAGGGGCATTTGAAAGACCAAAAGGCATTACTAAATACTCAAAATGGCCCTCAGGCGTATTAAATGCGGTTTTCCACTCATCCCCCTGCTTAATTCGCACCAAATTATACGCCCCACGGAGATCAATCTTAGAGAACCACTTAGCCCCTTTTATTCGAGCAAACAAATCAGTCAGCAGTGGCAGAGGATACTGATATTTGACTGTAATTTTATTCAAGAGTCGATAATCAATACACGGCCTCAAAGAGCCATCTTTTTTAGATACAAAGAAAAAAACGGCTCCTAAGGGAGATGAAGAAGGACGAATATGTCCCTTTTCCAGGGACTCCTTAATATATTCTCGCATAGCAGCATGTTCAGGTACAGATAGATTAAATAAACGACCCTTTGGAAATTTACAGCCCGGAATCAGATCTATGGTACAATCGCAATCTCTGTGAGGAGGTAGTGAACCAAGCTTAGGCTCCTCAAAAATATCACGATAATCAGATAAAAATTCCGGAATCTCAGAGGGAATAGATGACGAAATGGAAACCAAAGGTACGTCCCCATGAGCCCCCTGACATCCCCAGCTTAACACAGACATAGCTTTCCAGTCAAGAACTGGGTTATGAGATTGTAACCATGGCAATCCGAGCACCAAAACATCATGTAGATTGTACAACACAAGGAAGCGAATCGTCTCCTGATGGTCTGGATTCATACGCATAGTCACTTGTGTCCAGTATTGTGGTTTATTACTAGCCAATGGTGTAGAGTCAATACCCTTCAGAGGTATAGGGACTTCCAGAGGCTCTAGATCAAACCCACAGCGCCTGGCAAAGGACCAATCCATTAGACTCAAAGCGGCGCCAGAGTCGACATAGGCATCCGCGGAAATTGACGATAATGAACAAATCAAGGTCACAGACAGAATAAACTTAGACTGTAAAGTGCAAATTGAAATAGACTTATCAACCTTTTTTGTACGTTTAGAGCATGCTGATATAACATGAGTTGAATCACCACAATAGAAGCACAACCCATTTTTTCGCCTAAAATTCTGCCGTTCGCTTCTGGACAGAATTCTATCACAATGCATATTTTCTGGAGCCTTCTCAGAAGACACCGCCAAATGGTGCACAGGTTTGCGCTCCCGCAAACACCGATCAATCTGAATAGCCATTGTCATGGACTCATTCAGACCTGTAGGTGCAGGGAACCCCACCATAACATCTTTAATGGCATCAGAGAGACCCTCTCTGAAATTCGCCGCCAGGGCGCACTCATTCCACTGAGTAAGCACAGACCATTTACGAAATTTTTGGCAGTATATTTCAGCTTCATCTTGCCCTTGAGATAGGGCCATCAAGGCTTTTTCAGCCTGAATCTCTAAGTTAGGTTCCTCATAAAGCAACCCCAAAGCCAGAAAAAACGCATCCACACTGAGCAACGCAGGATCCCCGGGTGCCAATGCAAATGCCCAGTCTTGAGGGTCACCCCGCAGCAAGGAAATTACTATCCTAACCTGCTGTGCGGGATCTCCAGCAGAGCGAGATCTCAGGGAAAGAAATAATTTACAATTATTTTTGAAATTCAGGAAACGAGATCTATCCCCGGAGAAAAAATCTGGTATAGGAATTCTAGGTTCAGATATAGGAGCATGAATAACAAAATCCTGTAAATTTTGAACCTTCGTAGCAAGATTATTCAAACCTGTAGCCAAACTCTGAGGATCCATTTTAATCAGGTGAGATCAGAGCCATTCAAGGATTAGAAGGAGAGAGAGAGACAAAGGCTGCAATTAGAGCAGAAATGCAACTAAGTCAACTATAGAGCAAGCTCAGAGGAAAAAAAAAAAATCTGCAGACTTCTTTTTCTCTCCTTTCTTCTGCCAACGGTTTTAACACTGGGCCGGCCATACTGTCATGGTTCCCAATGGCAAGGGAACGTCAGAGAACATTAATAACGGAACAGCTCTTGGGTGATGGAATCTCGAGCTGACCGTGAGCTAAACCTACCACACAACTAACAGTGGCCGGGTGGCGTACCTACGTTTTATCCCTAGACGCCTAGCGCCAGCCGGAGGACTAACTAACCCTAATAGAGGAAAAGACAGACCTGGCTTACCTCTAGGGAAATTCCCCCAAAAAGGAGACAGAAGCCCCCCACATATATTGACGGTGAGTTCAGAGGAAAAGACATACGCAGTATGAAGGTAGGTTCAGCAAAGCGAGGTCCGCTTACTAGATAGCAAGAAGATACAATAGGGAACTTCACGGTCAGCTGAAAACCCTATTAAAATACCATCCCGAAATTACTTTAAGACTCATGTGTCAACTCATGACACCGGAGTGGCAATTTCGGCCCACAAGAGCTTCCAGCTACAGTAAAATAACATAACTGTGAACTGGAACAAAAATGCAAAACAAACTTAGGACTAAGAGTCCAACTTAGCTGATAGTAGTCTAGAAGCAGGAACATGCAACAGAAAGGCTCTGGTTACATTGATGGCCGGCACTAGAATAACTGAGCAGCAAGGCTAAATAGGATACACCCATACCCTGATGGAAACAGGTGAACAGAGAAAGTGAAGCACACAAGTCCAGTACCACCAGTGACCACCGGGGGAGCCCAAAAACCAAAATCACAAGAGCCCCCTATGTATCCTGAAAGATGAGAAAAAGAGGTCAGATTATACTCATCCAGGGGCGGTCCCGCTGCGGTCCGGTCAAATGGGTGTCTCAGGTCTACTCCGGCGCCTCCTATCTTCATTCCATGACGTCCTCTTCTGGTCTTTACGCCGTGGCTTCGGCGCAGGCGTACTGATTTGCCCTGTTGAGGGCAGAGCAGAGTACTACAGTGCGCAGGTGCTGGGCCTCTCTGACCTTTCCGGCACCTGCGCACTGCAGTACTTTGCTCTGCCCTCAACAGGACAGACAAAGTACACCTGTGCCGAAGCCACGGCGAGAAGACCAGAAGAGGACGTCATGGAATGAAGATGGGAGGCCCCGGACCAGACCTGAGACGCCCATTGTACCAGTACCGCCCCTGGGTGAGTATAATCTAACCTCTTTTTCTCATCTTTCAGGATACATCGGGGGCTTATCTACAGCATTACAGAATGCATTACACAATGCTGGAGATAAGCCCCTGATGACGCGGAGCTTACCTCACCATCGATTTTGGGGGTGACAGGCTCCCTTTGAGTGCAAATCAACATTTTTCTCTATTTAAGTCACAGTGCAAAGTTTCAACCAACCCCCACGGGTTTATGTTATTCAGATGCAGAACACTCTATCAACCCCCACGGGTTTATGTTATTCAGATGCAGAACACTCTATCAACCCCCACGGGCTCACTGCATTTTCTTTTCAAACTATCTAACTAACTGAGTGTCTGCCAGGAGCTACAGACTCCCACGCCTGCTCAGCTATTCTCCTATCGTACCAGCTCCGCCTGAGCTGATGTTCCGCGACAAGCTCCCTTTTGGCATCTCTTTTTAATGCATTAACTCGCTAGCATACCAACTAACTAGCATAACAAATCAACTCTAAACACAAGTTTATCAAAGTGCGACAATTCAACATTCCCTTTAAGGGCTCAAACCACATTCAAGTCTTTCAATGAGGTAGTGCGAATAATCAATACTCAAGTTAATAACATTATAACAGCAGGAACGATGTGAGGGACCCATTATTAACCCCCAACGGTGGTCTTGGGTGGGCTACAAGACGTATATCCAGACACGGAATCCTGCCGCGCCAACGGGTTTTTCTTCAGGTCTCTGTAAGACAAAGCAGTTCTCACAACAAGATTAGCAGCAGTCTTTTAGAAGCAGACTCTGTAAAAGCTTCTTTTGTAAAACCAGTAGGAAGCACCTTTAAGAAAGTGCAAACTACTTACAAGAAAGTATGGCACGACCCACATCGGCAAGTGGGCAGAACCAAGGTGCACCTCGTGGGTGCTAACTATGTGCAATGGAAAGCTTGTGGACCATTCACTGTCCATGATCCAAATGTCCTTAAAACAAAACGAAACTCTGTAAACAGAGGGCCCCTTTAAACAAGGGACCCCTTTAAGAAATATCCCTGGTTGGGTTCAACAAACTTTAACAGCAAAAGGATGAAGAATTAACTATTTACAGTCATTTTCAGATTTGTGTGGTTCTCTTATAATAGTTGGCAAGGCATCAGCTGGTAACGAACACTTCCTGGCCTGGGAAGGTTTGTATCCGAGTCCTCATCTGATGCTATATTAACGTCATCGGTTTGTCTCTCATGTGTGGTCAAGTCATTAGCTGCTTGAGTACGGATGTCAGCATCAGCATTTGCCACAGCAGCAGGTTCAGTAGTAGTAATGTTGGTTTGAGTAGTTGCTGTTTCAGAGACTGGAGGGGTAGTGCTGGTAGTCTTAGTTTTGGCACCAGGTGGCGCTACTGCAGGTGCACATCGTTCAACGTTCTTGGCATACCAACCTTTCTCGCTCCAGTGACGGGTGTAAGGTCACGCGATCCCCTCGATGCAAGTCTCGGTCAGGATGCCCGTCCCGGAGATGGGATTCCACGTTACAGCTGGTGACATAGACTTCTGTCTGCAGTCCCGGCTCCTGAATGAAGCCCCAACCCCTTTTTGGGTGAAAGGCTACTACTATCCCCCGCATCGCTGGGCGCCGGTTACATCATTTGGTTTTGTGAGTCTGCGCTTTATGCTGCGCTTCCTGTTCCTTTCTGTCCCTCCAGTGTAAGAGCAGGCATTGTCTATACTCCTCCCAGGTGAGGATTCCAATATAGGACCCATCCAACCCATCTCTCGGAGCGTCCCAGTGGAAGATCACCCCCTCAGGGCTCACGTCCAGCGGTATGCCCTCGGTCGCTAGGTGCAGGAATGGTGTCTCGTCAGTGGTGTGAGGAGTCGCTGGAACTGGAGCGACGGCTGGCGTTCGGTCGCAGTCTGGAGGAGGAACGGTCACTGGAGCGGGATCAGCAGCTGGGGGGAGAGCGGTCGCTGGAGTAGGATCGGTCACTGGGGCAGGGGCGTTTTCTGTACCTGTATCTGATGTGGTTCCACCGATGCCGGTCCGCTCCACTGATGAGGACGCTGGAGTCAGCTGCTGCCCGGACTGCAACTCCTCCAGCGCGATCTTCCTGCACAGGGCTGACTTCCATTTCTTCACCGCGGTCAGCTCTGTGTCCAGGAGCTGGTGGTTCGGCTCCTCCACCAGTGGTTCCAAGAAGTCCGGATCCTGCTGCAGCGACGGGTCCGGGTTCGCCTCTGGTTGCCTGGAATGGTCCTGGGTCACTTTGTCGTCGTTCAGGTACCCGCTGGTCGCCATCCCTGCTCCTGGGTCTGCGGCCGCACATGTACGCTGCTCCTCCATTTTCTGGGGGCGGGACTCCTCCTTCTGGTTCTCGCCACTGCAAATCAGGAAGCGGACCTCCCTGGCTGATGGGCACGTCTCTGTCACGTAGCACCAGTCGGAGGGGGAGTTCTTTGCTTTTGGCGCCGCTTTGGTAGTCTCCTCCCATGTTGGCACACCCTTCTTCTCCTCGTGGCGGTTTTGGCGGGAATTTTTGGCGGCAAATCAGTCCATTAGTCACACAGTCTTTCAATAAATCACAGTTAAGCACAATTCTGGCACAGTCTCTAGGCGCACATGACCCGATTTGCGGGCTTAAGTAGATCCTGTTCGTGACGCCAAAGTTTGGAGCGCCCCCAAGGGCAGCGAGGTACTCGGTACCGACAGAGGTGTATCTAGCCTTTCCTGCACCCGGGGCAAAGGATCAGTTTGGCGCAACCCCCCCCAGAACCTCCCCCATTTGAACCTTAACTCTATTGAAACTGTATGACCAAGCCAAGGTACATTCCTGAATCTCCATAATGTTAAAATAGATACCAATAAAAGTAAAATTAATTGAGACATCAGTAGGTTAAGTGTTAATAATGGCCCCATAAGATGCTCCATAGAGACATTTGCCCCATATAGTGCTGCACAAACGTTATGGCCCCATAAGATGCCCCATACAGACACTTGCCCCATTTGCTGTTGCTGCGATAAAAAATAAATAATCACATACTCACCTCTCTGTCGCTCAGGCCCCCGGCACTTTCAATATTCACCTGCTCCTCGTTCCAGCCGCCGCTCCATCTTCCGCCTCCTCTGCACTGATGCTCAGGCAGAGGGCGCGCACTAACTACGTCATCGCGCCCTCTGACCTCAGCATCACTGCAGAAGACGGAGCGGCGGCTAGAACGAGGAGCAGGTGAATATCGCGCAGCACAGCGCTCCCCTCCCCGTTATACTCACCTACTCCTGGCGCGGTCCCTGCTTCCCCGGCGCTGCTGCTTCTTCCTGTACTGAGCGGTCACCGTTACCGCTCATTAAAGTAATGAATATGCGGCTCCACCCCTATGGGAGGTGGAGCTGCATATTCATTACTGTAATGAGCGGTACCATGTGACCGCTCAGTACAGGAAGAAGCCGGGGCGCCGGGCAGCCAGGGACCTGCTAGGACCGCACCAGGAGTAGGTGAGTATAATAAAACCGCTCCCTGGCCCTGCCAACCCCCTCCTTGGACTGCCGCATCATCAGGCGGCCCGCTGGCGCCCCCCTGTCGGCTGCGCCTGTGGCACATGCCCCGGCTGCCCCCCCTGGATACGCCACTGGGTACCTGGTCCTTCAGTTCACAGGGGGATGTCACGGTGGCTGACCCGGTCCATGGCCCTAGAGAGATCCGTGTAAAAGGTGAAGGTCTCTAAAGGGGAAGTGTTTGTGACGCCACCTGTGGTATTCGTTCAGGGTGACCGACGCTGCTTAGGGGTCCGCTGGGGTGATGTTATGGCAGCTAGATGGTATACCTTCCCACAGGTGAAGTGTATCCCCAGGGCTTCTCAGTGTGTAGGTGGTGGATGGTGTGAGGCGCAGTGAAGAACGAGGACACAAGGTTGCAGTCTCTATACCTTTTACTGTAGACTTCAGCATCCACAGTCCAGAGCACCAGATCACAGGGCAGGCAGAGTCCGGCCAGTTTGGAGGCACATCCAGAGTCCCCTTGTCCAGGTGGAAATCAGTAGCCTTCCTCTAGCACCGTGATGTCGTAGTCCCTTACCGCTAAGCCTCTCATAAGGTCCTCACAGATGTTGTAGATGTTATGTCTCTCTCTCTGTCCCCCGGATAGGATAGGACAAACCTGTATGACCAGTGGCTTGAGTCGTTTTACAGGGACTCTCATGCCCCAGCCTCTAAGGAGGGCCACCTTGCCTCCTGGGTGTAGGGCGGACAGGTAACGTGAAATTAGCTGTCCTGCCGGTCTCTCTAGCAAGGCATAAAGGATCGTTGCTCCCTCGGTGTTCCGGCTACCGGGATCCTGCGCCTCAGAAGGAGGCAGCCTGTGTAGGGCTGGTCCCCTCCTGGTATCCACTCCTTTGCTACGACTTCGTTTCACCCTCTCTGCAATACAGTTCTCCTTCAGTGTCTCTTTCTGGGAGCTGCCGCACTTAGGCTATGTGCACACGGTGCGGATTTGCTGCGGATCCGTAGCGGATTTTTCCGTGCAGAAACGCTGCAGATCCGCACTGTGATGTACAGTATAATATTAATCTATGTAAAAAAAAAAAAAGCTGTGCACATGGTACAGAGAAATCCGCGCAGAAACGCAGCAGATTTAAAAGAAGTGCATGTGACTTCTTTTGTGCGGAACTGCAGCGTTTCTGCACCCATAGACTTCCATTTTGTGTGTCAAATCCACAGAAAAACTGCAGATGTAAAAACCATCTGCAGATTATCTGCGGATTTAGGTGTCAAAAACGCTGCAGAAGGAAGTGATGTCAGTGATGTGGAGGAAGTGTGTGGGCGGAGTGTAGCGAAAATGGAGTCGTACCGTCACATGGGGATCGATGTGAGGCGTATGGTTGAAATGGTATGTAGTGTCTGTCTGTGTGTCTGTCTGTATCTGTCTGTCAGTAGTGACTCATTGTAGTCATTCGTCGGATGGGAATACTCCCATCGAAATGTGATGATGGGAGAGTTGTCCCATAGTCAGGCGACTGACTACAATGGGTTAAAAACACAAACACACATAAAACATACATTACATACAACATATAACATGTAGTACATACTCACCACATACGCCCCCGAAGGCCACCATCCACGATCATTCTTTTCCCAAAAAAATAAATATATTTTCTGTCGTAATCCATATATATCGCTGTTCCCACGACGTCCTCCAGTGATACACTGCGGGAGTTAATCGGAGCTGCCCGTTCGTTTCCTGGAGTTAAATAAACTCTGGGAGCTCACTTTACGGCAATTGAACTGCCGTGAAATTTTCTCACGCAGCAGTGTCGTAAAGTGAGAGTCCCAGAGTTCATTGAACTCCGGTAAACTCTCGCGCATGCGCAGGCACACTGCAGGGGCTTTTGCTCCCGTCATTGTGTTTGGGAAGCCGTGGAGAGCTGTCACATCTCCTGGTGTGGCTGTTCTCCATGGTGGATCGTCGTGGGACAATCGATTATTAATGGACTAGGTCGGAAAAGACAAGAACAGATTGTGTGATTGGTAAGTATGGTAAAACTTAGAATATTAAAATACTTTTTCCTGTGTCTTTTTTTTGTGTTCAGTAATTTGGGGTTAATAATGGAGAGGCATCTTATTGACGCCTCTCCATTATTAACCGGGGTTAACGTCACCTTACGATAGCAAGGTGACATTAACCCCTTATTACCCCATATCCCACCGCTACAGGGGAGTGGGAAGAGAGGGGCTAAGCGCCAGATTTGGCGAATCTTAGAGATGCACCATTTCCGAG
The DNA here is from genome assembly GCF_051348905.1 of Ranitomeya variabilis. Taxonomy (NCBI): domain Eukaryota; kingdom Metazoa; phylum Chordata; class Amphibia; order Anura; family Dendrobatidae; genus Ranitomeya; species Ranitomeya variabilis. The sequence continues at coordinate 1,673,097 of NC_135237.1, read as the reverse complement.
GCGGCTGTGGACTGGTATTTGTAGCCGGGGGGGGGGGGGGTCCCAATATCCATGGCCCCTCTCTAGGCTATGAATATCAGCCTGCAGCTGTCTGCGTAGCCTTTTCTGGCTATAAAATATAGGGGGACCCCATGTCATTTTTTTTTTCTGGGGTCCTCCTATTTTAATAGCCAGTAAGGCCGTGCAGACAGCCGTGGGCTGATATTCATAGCCTGGGAAAATTAGCCCCTTCCCAGGCTACAAATTAGCAGCCTGCAGTCGCTGGCTTTCCCTTTCTGGACATGAAAATTGGGCTTGAGCCCACGCCAATTTTTTTTGAGGGGTTAATAATGGATAGGCGTTTTATAGACGCCTCTCCATTATTAACCGGGGTTAACGTCACCTTACTATGGCAATAGTTATTAAAACATTTCTGAACGCTACCAGGCAGTGGGAAGAGAGGGACTAGGCCGGGATTACACATGTGTTAAACACAGTAAATTCTTGCTTGTTAATACCCGCCATTGCTGCTGTTAAACTCATGATTGTAGCCTGCGGCCGCAGAGCACTACATGGAGCTGCAAACTACGCTCAGAAGTGCCTTAGCCAAGGACAGATATCAACATGCATGACTTGGCCGTGTTTTTCGCATGTGTCATCCCGGCCAAGGGCCATGTTAGGCTTCTTTCTATCGTTTCTATCTCGGTTGCCTCCGCCCGACGGACACTGATTTAACGCCCGATCCTGCGCACAACGGATGGCCATCTGTCACAATCCGTCGCTAATACAAGTCTATGACATAAAACAGGATCCTGTGTTGTGAATTTGGTTTTTGGGCTCCCCCGGTGGTCGCTGGTGGTACTGGACTTGTGTGCTTCACTTTCTCTGTTCACCTGTTTCCATCAGGATGTGGGAGTATCCTATTTAGCCTTGCTGCTCAGTTATTCTAGTGCCGGCCATCAATGTAACCAGAGCCTTTCTGTTGCATGTTCCTGCTTCTAGACTACTATCAGCTAAGTTGGACTCTTAGTCCTAAGTTTGTTTGCATTTTTGTTCCAGTTCACAGTTATGTTATGTTTCTGTAGCTGGAAGCTCTTGTGGGCCGAAATTGCCACTCCGGTGTCATGAGTTGACACATGAGTTTTAAAGTAATTTCTGGATGGTATTTTAATAGGGTTTTCAGCTGACCGTGAAGTTCCCTATTGTATCTTCTACTATCTAGTAAGCGGACCTCGCTTTGCTGAACCTACCTTCATACTGCGTATGTCTTTTCCTCTGAACTCACCGTCAATATATGTGGGGGGCTTCTGTCTCCTTTTTGGGGGAATTTCCCTAGAGGTAAGCCAGGTCTGTTTTTTCCTCTATTAGGGTTAGTTAGTTCTCCGGCTGGCGCTGGGCGTCTAGGGATAAAACGTAGGTACGTCACCCGGCCACTGTTAGTTGTGTGGTAGGTTTAGCTCACGGTCAGCTCGAGATTCCATCACCCAAGAGCTAGTCTGTTATTTAAGTTCTCTGACGTTCCCTTGCCATTGGGAACCATGACAGTATGGCCGGCCAAGGGTTAAAACCGTTGGCAGAAGAAAGGAGAGAAAAAGAAGTCTGCAGATTTTTTTTTTTTTTTTCTTCTGAGCTTGCTCTATTGTTGACTCAGTTGCATTTCTGCTCTAATTGCAGCCTTTGCCTCTCTCTCTCCTTCTAATCCTTGAATGGCTCTGATCTCACCTGATTAAAATGGATCCTCAGAGTTTGGCTACAGGTTTGAATAATCTTGCTATGAAGGTTCAAAATTTACAGGATTTTGTTATTCATGCTCCTATATCTGAACCTAGAATTCCTATACCAGAATTTTTCTCCAGGGATAGATCTCGTTTCCTGAATTTCAAAAATAATTGTAAATTATTTCTTTCCCTGAGATCTCGCTCCGCTGGAGATCCCGCACAGCAGGTTAGGATAGTAATTTCCTTGCTGCGGGGTGACCCTCAAGACTGGGCATTTGCATTGGCACCCGGGGATCCTGCGTTGCTCAATGTGGATGCGTTTTTTCTGGCTTTGGGGTTGCTTTATGAGGAACCTAACTTAGAGATTCAGGCTGAAAAAGCCTTGATGGCCCTATCTCAAGGGCAAGATGAAGCTGAAATATACTGCCAAAAATTTCGTAAATGGTCTGTGCTTACTCAGTGGAATGAGTGCGCCCTGGCGGCGAATTTCAGAGAGGGTCTCTCTGATGCCATTAAAGATGTTATGGTGGGGTTCCCTGCACCTACAGGTCTGAATGAGTCCATGACAATGGCTATTCAGATTGATCGGCGTTTGCGGGAGCGCAAACCTGTGCACCATTTGGCGGTGTCTTCTGAGAAGGCTCCAGAAAATATGCAATGTGATAGAATTCTGTCCAGAAGCGAACGGCAGAATTTTAGGCGAAAAAATGGGTTGTGCTTCTATTGTGGTGATTCAACTCATGTTATATCAGCATGCTCTAAACGTACAAAAAAGGTTGATAAGTCTATTTCAATTGGCACTTTACAGTCTAAGTTTATTTTGTCTGTGACCTTGATTTGTTCATTATCGTCAATTACCGCGGATGCCTATGTCGAATCTGGCGCCGCTTTGAGTCTAATGGATTGGTCCTTTGCCAGGCGCTGTGGGTTTAATCTAGAGCCTCTGGAAGTTCCTATACCTCTGAAGGGTATTGACTCTACACCATTGGCTAGTAATAAACCACAATACTGGACACAAGTGACTATGCGTATGAATCCAGACCATCAGGAGACGATTCGCTTCCTTGTGTTGTACAATCTACATGACGTTTTGGTGCTCGGATTACCATGGTTACAATCTCATAACCCAGTCCTTGACTGGAAAGCAATGTCTGTGTTAAGCTGGGGATGTCAGGGGGCTCATGGGGACATACCTTTGGTTTCCATTTCGTCATCTATTCCCTCTGAGATTCCGGAATTTTTATCTGATTATCGTGATGTTTTTGAGGAGCCTAAGCTTGGTTCACTACCTCCTCACAGAGATTGCGATTGTACCATAGATCTGATTCCGGGCAGTAAATTTCCAAAGGGTCGTTTATTTAATCTATCTGTACCTGAACATGCTGCTATGCGAGAATATATTAAGGAGTCCCTGGAAAAGGGACATATTCGTCCTTCTTCATCTCCCTTAGGAGCCGTTTTTTTCTTTGTATCTAAAAAAGATGGCTCTTTGAGGCCGTGTATTGATTATCGACTCTTGAATAAAATTACAGTCAGATATCAGTATCCTCTGCCACTGCTGACTGATTTGTTTGCTCGAATAAAAGGGGCTAAGTGGTTCTCTAAGATTGATCTCCGTGGGGCGTATAATTTGGTGCGAATTAAGCAGGGGGATGAGTGGAAAACCGCATTTAATACGCCCGAGGGCCATTTTGAGTATTTAGTCATGCCTTTTGGTCTTTCAAATGCCCCTTCAGTCTTTCAGTCCTTTATGCATGACATTTTCCTGGAATATTTGGATAAATTCATGATCGTGTATCTGGATGATATTTTGATTTTTTCGGATGACTGGGATTCTCATGTCCAACAGGTCAGGAGGGTTTTTCAGGTTTTGCGGGCTAATTCCTTGTGTGTGAAGGGTTCTAAGTGTATTTTTGGGTTTCAAAAGATTTCTTTTTTGGGGTACATTTTTTCCCCCTCTTCCATTGAGATGGATCCTGTCAAGGTTCGGGCTATTTGTGATTGGACGCAACCTTCTTCGCTTAAGAGCCTTCAGAAATTTTTGGGCTTTGCTAATTTTTATCGTCGATTTATAACTGGTTTTTCTGATGTTGCTAAACCTTTGACTGATTTGACCAAAAAGGGTGCTGATGTTGCTGATTGGTCCCCTGCTGCTGTGGAGGCCTTTCGGGAGCTTAAGCGCCGCTTTTCTTCCGCCCCTGTGTTGCGTCAGCCTGATGTTACTCTTCCTTTTCAGGTTGAGGTCGATGCTTCCGAGATCGGAGCTGGGGCGGTCTTGTCGCAGAAAAGTTCCGATTGCTCCGTGATGAGACCTTGTGCGTTCTTTTCTCGAAAATTTTCGCCCGCCGAGCGAAATTATGATATTGGTAATCGGGAGCTTTTGGCTATGAAGTGGGCTTTTGAGGAGTGGCGTCATTGGCTTGAGGGGGCTAGACATCAGGTGGTGGAATTGACCGATCACAAGAATTTGATTTATCTTGAGTCTGCCAGGCGCCTGAATCCTAGACAGGCGCGCTGGTCATTGTTTTTCTCTCGGTTTAATTTTGTGGTCTCATACTTACCAGGTTCTAAAAATGTGAAGGCGGATCCCTTTCTAGGAGTTTTGAGCCTGATTTCCCTGGTGATTCTGAACCTACAGGTATCCTTAAGGATGGGGTGATATTATCTGCTGTTTCCCCAGACCTGCGACGGGCTTTGCAGGAGTTTCAGGCGGATAGACCTGATCGTTGCCCGCCTGGTAGACTGTTTGTTCCTGATGATTGGACCAGTAGAGTCATCTCGGAGGTTCATTCTTCTGCGTTGGCAGGTCATCCCGGGATCTTTGGTACCAGGGATTTGGTGGCTAGGTCCTTCTGGTGGCCTTCTCTGTCTCGAGATGTACGAGTTTTTGTGCAGTCTTGTGATGTTTGTGCTCGGGCCAAACCTTGTTGTTCTCGGGCTAGCGGATTGTTGTTATCTTTGCCTATTCCAAAGAGGCCTTGGACTCACATCTCTATGGATTTTATTTCTGATCTCCCTGTTTCTCAGAAAATGTCTGTCATCTGGGTGGTGTGTGACCGTTTTTCAAAGATGGTTCATTTGGTGCCCTTGCCTAAGTTGCCGTCCTCTTCCGAGTTGGTTCCTCTGTTTTTTCAAAATGTGGTTCGCTTGCATGGTATTCCGGAGAATATCGTTTCTGACAGGGGGACCCAGTTCGTGTCTAGATTTTGGCGGGCGTTCTGTGCTAGGATGGGCATTGATTTGTCTTTTTCGTCTGCGTTCCATCCTCAGACTAATGGCCAGACTGAGCGAATTAATCAGACCTTGGAGACTTATTTGAGGTGTTTTGTGTCTGCGGATCAGGATGACTGGGTTGCCTTTTTGCCGTTGGCGGAGTTTGCCCTCAATAATCGGGCTAGTTCTGCCACTTTGGTTTCCCCTTTCTTTTGCAATTCGGGGTTTCATCCTCGCTTTTCTTCTGGTCAGGTGGAGTCTTCGGATTGTCCTGGAGTGGATACTGTGGTGGATAGGTTGCATCGGATTTGGGGACAGGTGGTGGACAATTTGGAGTTGTCCCAGGAGAAGACTCGGCATTTTGCTAACCGCCGTCGTCGTGTTGGTCCTCGTCTTCGTGTTGGGGACTTGGTGTGGTTGTCTTCTCGTTTTGTCCCTATGAGGGTTTCTTCTCCTAAGTTTAAGCCTCGGTTCATCGGCCCGTATAAGATTTTGGAGATTCTTAACCCTGTGTCCTTTCGATTGGACCTCCCGGCATCTTTTTCTATCCATAATGTCTTCCATCGGTCATTATTGCGCAGGTATGAGGTACCGGTTGTGCCTTCCGTTGAGCCTCCCGCTCCGGTGTTGGTTGAGGGTGAATTGGAGTACGTTGTGGAGAAGATCTTGGACTCCCGTGTTTCCAGACGGAAACTTCAGTATCTGGTCAAGTGGAAGGGCTACGGTCAGGAGGATAATTCTTGGGTGACAGCCTCTGATGTTCATGCCTCTGATTTGGTCCGTGCCTTTCATAGGGCTCATCCTGATCGCCCTGGTGGTTCTTGTGAGGGTTCGGTGCCCCCTCCTTGAGGGGGGGGTACTGTTGTGAATTTGGTTTTTGGGCTCCCCCGGTGGTCGCTGGTGGTACTGGACTTGTGTGCTTCACTTTCTCTGTTCACCTGTTTCCATCAGGATGTGGGAGTATCCTATTTAGCCTTGCTGCTCAGTTATTCTAGTGCCGGCCATCAATGTAACCAGAGCCTTTCTGTTGCATGTTCCTGCTTCTAGACTACTATCAGCTAAGTTGGACTCTTAGTCCTAAGTTTGTTTGCATTTTTGTTCCAGTTCACAGTTATGTTATGTTTCTGTAGCTGGAAGCTCTTGTGGGCCGAAATTACCACTCCGGTGTCATGAGTTGACACATGAGTTTTAAAGTAATTTCTGGATGGTATTTTAATAGGGTTTTCAGCTGACCGTGAAGTTCCCTATTGTATCTTCTACTATCTAGTAAGCGGACCTCGCTTTGCTGAACCTACCTTCATACTGTGTATGTCTTTTCCTCTGAACTCACCGTCAATATATGTGGGGGGCTTCTGTCTCCTTTTTGGGGGAATTTCCCTAGAGGTAAGCCAGGTCTGTTTTTTCCTCTATTAGGGTTAGTTAGTTCTCCGGCTGGCGCTGGGCGTCTAGGGATAAAACGTAGGTACGTCACCCGGCCACTGTTAGTTGTGTGGTAGGTTTAGCTCACGGTCAGCTCGAGATTCCATCACCCAAGAGCTAGTCTGTTATTTAAGTTCTCTGACGTTCCCTTGCCATTGGGAACCATGACAATCCTGGAAATCTTTTTTGGTTATGATTCCGGGGGTTTTCCTAAACCATGCTACATCTTTGGGTTAATATCTGCCCTACGCTCTCTCTATGGGTCTACATATGTATTTATAATATATATATATATATATATATATATATATATATATATATATATATACATATATATATATATATATATATATATATATATAGTTATATATCTATATATAATACATATCGGTGTGTCTACATTTTCTAATTTTTTTTTTAATTATTCCTTTTTTTAATGTCTAACTATTACATCTGAGGAAGGTTTTTAATTACATTTTGTTATCCATTATAGATAAGGGACATGCCCGCCATATTGGTCCCGGCCGATGAGGCGACAAGTATGCACGTGACAATTGCTGGACGAGGATTTACCGTGACCTCTATCCGCATTATGACGGCTACAACTGTAGCCTGCAGCTGCAAATTAGTATTTTTTTACACCTTTCAGAAAAATAATTTTTCAAGGGAATGTAATGATCATATTATTTTATTGTTTTAGATAAAGAGGTCAAACAGCAGTGGCGCTCAGTGCGAGACCGCTTCCAAAAAATTCAGACCAACCGGTCCAAAAGCGGGTCTTCCCCGGTCAAAGGGAGCTTCAGCTTGTATGAGGACCCAAGTTTCTTGCTCACCAGCAGGACTTTGAGGAGGTGATTTGTTAAAACTAAAGTGAATGCAGTAATGATGAATATAATTTATTGTATCAAACTTAAAAATTCCTTTTTTTTTTTCACAGCACTGAAGGGAGCATTCCAGCTCCTGACCCCGTAGAGGACTCAACACCAGAAGCAGCAGAGTCAGCCGATGACGCACCTGCTTTGGGCCCACCAAGCTCTATCCCTGTTGTCGCAGGCACTTCGGGAATATGTTCCGGTTCAACATCTTCAGCTGACCAAAGTGATGTGCCAAGAACCCAAGGAACCTCTGTCGTTCCGGTGCCAATAACCGTCCCACCCTCCAAAAAAAAGTAAACAAAAAAAAGAAGATAAAACCTCTAAAAAGGTCAATGAGACCATTGATCTTCTTAACAAATCGGCCAAAAAGGATTATCTGGATCTTTTTGGGTCTACTATAGCAAACAAGGCACGGTTATTGGCACCGGAAAGACTGAGCAAATTTATGAGCTCTGTCCATGCCCTTTTGGATGCGTTCGAGGATCCTGCAACAATTGCCCCCCTAGTGGACATTGTAACAGGTTTCACACGGAGTGTGAGACCTCCACCAACACCGCCACAGCCACTGCAGCATGACCAACGGTATCACCTGCCCACCAGCCAGTACTACTCTGATACCAACTCCGACCACTTTGGATTTGGCCCGGAGTATACTGTTACATTAGTTACAATGCTGTTCCATTATATCCTGTCACACTATTTTTGAATACCCATACCCAACAAGATTCTTCTGAAAATCAACTCGTGCTATAATTGAGATTTAGTTAAAAAATAATGAATAAAAGAATGAAGTTTAACTAAGCAATGACGACTTTTTTCATACCTTTTTTTAATGATTTATAAATAAATTTGGATTTTCCCCATCCCATAGCGTATATCTTCTACAATAACATAAGGGGTATATGACTTTTATTAATCACAAATTTTGTTATTATTTACTAAACTCCCTAAAATTTGCCTTTTCTTATTTTTAAAATAACATTTCTTTGACCTATAGAATATACGATGAAAAAACTATCTTTCTAGGCCTACAACTAATGACTGGGCCCTGATGAAGCCACTATGGTAAAGGTACCGTCACATTAAGCGACGCTGCAGCGATAGCGACAACGATGCCGATCGCTGCAGCGTCGCTGTTTGGTCGCTGGAGAGCTGTCACACAGACCGCTCTCCAGCGAACAACGATGCCGAGGTCCCCGGGTAACCAGGGTAAACATCGGGTTGCTAAGCGCAGGGCCGCGCTTAGTAACCCGATGTTTACCCTGGTTACCAGCGTAAAAGTAAAAAAAACAAACAGTACATGCTCACCTGCGCGTCTCCCAGCGTCTGCTTCCTGACACTGACTGAGCTCCGGCCCTAACAGCACAGCGGTGACGTCACCGCTGTGCTTTCACTTTCACTTTAGGGCCGGATCTCAGTCAGAGCAGGAAGCAGACGCTGGGAGACGCGCAGGTGAGCATGTACTGTTTGTTTTTTTTACTTTTACGCTGGTAACCAGGGTAAACATCGGGTTACTAAGCGCGGCCCTGCGCTTAGTAACCCGATGTTTACCCTGGTTACCAGTGTAAAACATCGCTGGTATCGTTGCTTTTGGTGTCAAACACAACGATACACGGCGATCGGACGACCAAATAAAGTTCTGGACTTTATTCAGCGACCAGCGACATCACAGCAGGATCCTGATCGCTGCTGCGTGTCAAACTAAACGATATCGCTAGCGAGGACGCTGCAACGTCACGGATCGCTAGCGATATCGTTTAGTGTGACGGTACCTTAACCCTCCGTTCACGGGACCGCACACACACAATTGGCCCTCAGCATTGTCATGATCTGTACTTTTACCCTGTCCTGTATTTGAATAATATGCCATTTGATGTATGTAACTGTTCTCTGGTTTCTATTAGCAGTAATTCATGTATGTTCTTGTGTTGGGAGTTACCTGTAACAATGTCTCCTTCCCCCAATACTTGCAGCCCTAAGCTATAATGTAATTAAGCTTTGTCAACTAGTGAAGGAATAGCCATTCTTCCTCACAGCAGGTGGCTAGTCAAATGTACATACTACGGAGCCGAACAGTCTTCTGATGGACCCAAGCATTGAATAGAAGGTGTGACCCCTACCCCCCTTCATGGGCGGATCCCAGGAGCTCAGACAATCCATTCTTATTTAGAGATCAGATGTGAGTTGACTTTTGAAGGAGAAGGAGTGGGGATTCTTAGCTGAGGCAAGACCCCATGTCCATCTGTGACTGCGGAAGCGAACGGGGCGAGACTTGAGCTGAGGACATATCTCGTCGTTCGTGGGATTGTTTTGTGATCCCTTGGACTCGTGTGGACTATTGTTTTGTTAGCTGGCACAAGGATTATCGGGAGGTGCCCCCGAACCTGTTCCGTTGGACTAATTGTGGACTCTGTAGATCTACCTGCATGTGTTGTTCCAGCGTTCTTGATAATAAATCTGTGGAATCATCCCTTGGCCTGTTGTCCCTTCTTGCTCTGCCATACACCCCGTCACAAGCATTACATAATCTCTTTTTCCCATCACTCATGATTATACTAAAAAGAAAAAAAAAGTATAATTTGAAATAAAGCGAAAAATAGTAAGATTATTAATTATTTTTAATAAGTGAAAAGATAATACAAATGTTTGACCAAAAAAAGTGTAAAAATGTTTCTTGGTCTTCAGTGTAGTTTTCAGTCTTCGGTTTAGTTTTGGTCCATCCTCTGCTGGTCCGGCTGCACATCACCGACACAGTTTTGCCAGTGCACGACACCTTCTGGACTCATGAAGTAGTCAGTGAAGGATTCTCTCACACGCACCGGAGCTGGATGGCCTTCCCAGACCCACGCTGACCACTGGATTCAATACTGGCTGCTGGTGCTCCACATCTACGTCAGCGCTGTACTCACGAGCATAGTTATGGAGTACACAGCAAGCCTTAATCACAGTGTCAACGGTGTCAGTATCCAGCTGGATGGGTGTGTGAAAGATCCTCCACTGACTACACATGATCCCGAAGGTGCATTCCACATATCTTCATGCACGACTCAGCCGATAATTAAAAATCCTCCGTCGGGCATTCAGTCCTCTTCGTGGGTATGGGCGCAGCAGGTTGGTCGTTAAAGCAAAGGTCTCATCCGATACCATCACAAAGGGCACTGGATGTGTGGAACCCGGCAAAGGTCTTGGGGCTGGAAGCGTGCCGCCATCTTGAAGAATTTGTATCCCAATCTGTGACGTTCGCAACACCCGAGAATCCCAAGTACTGCCATAGGCACCAACGTCAATGGCAACAAATTTGTAATGGGCCATCAGGTCCCTCAGGACCACAGAAAAATACTTCTTATAATTAAAGAAGCGTGATCCTGATTGTGGTGGCTGCTGAACCCTCACATGTTTACCATCAACTGCACCTATGCAGTCTGGGAAATTGGCCACAGACTGAAAGCCTGCTGCAACCTGCAGCCAAGTCTCCTCGGTTGGGGAAGGCATCACGATGGGCTGCAACTTCTGCCAGATGACGGTACATGTGCACCTCACAATTTGAGAGATGGTGGATTTACCAACCCTAAATTGGAGGTGCAGGGATGTATCGCTCTCTCCTGTGGCCAGAAATCTGCAAGGAAAAGATTATTAGTAATGTCACCCTCAAGTTAAAGGAAACCTGTCAGCAGTTAGGGCCGCTATGTCACCGCCTTTCTGTTTTTTTCAAGAACATCTTCCAATGCTGCCAATAACTCCCCAGTCAAACTTCCCCAGTCAATGTAACAATGCAGTAGGTAGGTCGGTTTTCAACATGTTCTATAGCGGCAAAAACTACTGACAGGTTTGTTTCACATGTCACAATCCTAACGGTAAGGACTCATTGACCCGTGATATCTGTGTACAGGTGTGTAACTGTGTCAGACATTAGCAACACATGGATGGCCACCATGGAAGAAGAAAAGCGCTGGTCACCAGCAGCAGGTGATAAAGAGTTCGTGTGCTGAGCCGGGGAGAATAACGCGATCCTCTTCATCACCTTCCGCTGGTGAACAGCACTTTTCTTTCGCGGTGGCCATCCATGTGTGTGTATGTTTGTGTACCATGCGCCTGGAAAATGTAAAAAAAAAATAAAATAATAAAAAATACTAATTTACATAAAACCAAGCTGACCTGTGCATACACCCAAACATTGGACCGGGATCGCATATACGCGAGATACGCCCGAGTCTCACCGGTGAAATCACTCCTCTTGCGCCTGGACTCCGGAGCGGAGTATGCACCTGCAGAGCAACACATGGAGCTGCAGGCTCCGCTCATGAGTGCTGGCGCCAGAGGTGGGATTTCACCGGCGACACTCAGACGTATATGGCGTATGTGTGATCCCAGCCTTCAAAGGGAACTTGCCCCCCCCCAAAATCGAGGGTGAGGTAAGCCCACCAGCATCAGGGGCACAGCATTCAAGAATGATGTAGATAAGCCCCTGATGCCAGTGGCCTTAGCTCAGCGTCGATTTTGGGGGGACAGGTTCCCTTTAAATGGTCATCTGTCAGTGTCTCCAGGACATGGGAAAAGTTTCACCACACTTACCAGAGACATGTCAAAGAGGACTTTGGACATACAAAACAAAAAATACTTACCGCAGGGTGATGAGCAGCCTTTCCTCAGCAGAGATGGACTTCCGCGTGACAGTGTCCGTGTATGTAAGTTCAGCTCGGAGTAAAGACAGAAGTCTATCAAACGCTGGTATGGTGAGCCGACAAAACCATGCAAATTTATCTGGAATAAAAGGAGTAAAGATTCGGTCAGACATGGATACGTTTACAGGAAGTTATTTCACATAAAACGAACCTCCTCAAATCTTGATCTAGAACACGAAAATGTCCCTTTACAGTCCGCTGTTCAACTATTGGGTGCACCCACATTTTTCGTCTTCTTCTGGTCTGCGACTGTAGGAAAAATATGGGTTACTGCACAACACAGTCAAAAAAAGAGAGATGTAATATTATTGTACACATGGTGTAGCTTAGGCTACTTTCACACTAGCGTTAACTGCAATACGTCGCAATGCGTCGTTTTGCTGAAAAAACGCATCCTGCAAAAGTGCTTGCAGGATGCGTTTTTTCTGCATTGACTAACATTAGCGACGCATTTGCGACGCATTGACACACGTCACAACGGTCGTGCGACGGTTGCGCCGTGTTGTGGCGGACCGTCGGGAGCAAAAAACGTTATGTAGCGCCCCCACTGTCGCAGGGCCGAGGGGTACCCGGTAACGGGCCTCTGAGTCTCTGTTCTGGGGTTGTCACGGTGGCTAGACCCGGTCCGTGACCCTGCTGAGGGGCGTACAATGATAGGTGTGCGTGATGGTGATGATGTTGTGGTGGTGCGGTGCGGGTTGCGGTAAATAACGAGGACACCAGATTGCAGTCTCTTTACCTCTTTACTGAAGGCTTCAGGATCCTCAATCCGGAATACGGTTAACCGGGCTGCGCAAGTCCGGCCGGTCTGATGGCACCTCCAGAGTTCCCTTTACAGGTGGAAATCTGTGCCTACCTTCTAGCGCTTGTGTTTTGTAGTCCTTCCCTGCTAAGCACCACGGGATAGTCCTCACAACTGTTGTGTCTGTTTCTCGTGTTCCCTCACAACTCGATTCTGATGTTCTTCCACGTCCCCCAGATCTTATGGTTAGGACGCACCCGTATGACGGGGAGGCTCGGAGCTCTTCCGGGACTCTAGCGTCGCCCCACTCCTGTTGTTACCCCCCTGTGTCTTCCTAGGTCAATTGGGTGAGACAGCCCGCCTCTAACTGACTGTCCTGCCGTAGGTTTGAAGTTTGGCCTGGAGCTCTATACTTCCTCGGCGTTCCGGCCACCGGTTATGCGCCTCAGTAGGATGTTGCCTCGTCTTACAGCACGACTCCTACTGGTATTCTCCTTGTTGCGTTGATCTCGTTTCTCACTCAGCACAATAAACCTCGCTTCTTGTCCTTTCTTGGGGTACCGCCGCTATATCGTGCAGGCGCGGTCCCGTAACGTTCTCTCTGGTTGCTAGGCCTCTGTCAGGATCCCACCCCTGACAGGGACCCCTCTGAATCTTCCCCTACAACACCCTCTGCCACAAGGTGTTGCCTGGTTCCAACCCAGTCAGCTTTCTGATCTAACTTCCTGCCTAACCCCCAGTTTTACCAGATTGTGAGGAGTGGCCTAATACATAGAACCCTTAGCTCCCCCTGGAGGCCAGACTGTGAAGTGTATTGGTGTCTGTGATACCTGGTCAGATGAACTCCTTCAGTGCCATCAGACGTACCATAGCCCCCCTTAGCGGCGGAGCATCAGTACTGCAATGACCAGGACTCTGGGGCGCTGCACTCCCCCCCGGTTAAATGCAGTACTCCTGGACTGGGAAGAAAACAACAATACATGTTAGCAAAAAGACATACAATTTTGAAAAATGCAAGTACAAGTAAACTTTTTAACAGAGCTTCCCTTTATGGGAGGTGAGGACGCTTGAACGTTACAAACATGGTTAAATACTTTAAATAACATACTATAAATAACTTTCCTTACCCAACCGGGTATTCTACTAAGTGCAAAATTTTTGAACAATAATTTAACTTTGCCTTTAAGGACGTACTCTGTTGTGAACTATACTTTTTGGCTCCCTCTTGTGGTCACTAGTGATTTGGCACTTGGATTGTCTTTTACCAGGTTTGTGCTCACCTGCTTCGTTAGGCCTGGGGTGTTGCTATTTAAACTTCCTGGATTCTCAGTCCAGTGCCTGGCTTCGTTGTAATCAGTTCACTTCTGTTTGCTCCTGTTTTCAGGTCCTGGTTCTTTGCAAGATAAGCTAAGTCCTGCTTTCGTACTCTTGATCATTTGCATTGTTCATATTTTTTGTCCAGCTTGTACAATATGTGATTCCTGTTATTGCTGGAAGCTCTAGGGGGGCTGATATTCTCCCCCCACACCGTCAGTCGGTTTGGGGGTTCTTGGATATTCAGCGTGGATATTTTGCAGGGTTTTTTGCTGACCATATAAGTCTTCTTACTATATTCTGCTATTAGTCAGTGGGCCTCTCTTTACTAAATCTAGTTCATTCTTACGTTTGTCCTTTCTTCTTACCTCACCATTATTATTTGTTGGGGGCTTGTATTACTTTGGGGTCTTTTCTCTGGAGGCAAGAGAGGTCTTATTTTCCCTGATAGGGGTAGTTAGTTCTCCGGCTGGCGCGAGACGTCTAGAATCAACGTAGGCACGTTCCCCGGCTGCTGTTAGTGTTTGCGCTAGGATCAGGTATATGGTCAGCCTAGTTACCACTTCCCTATGAGCTGGTATTTATGTTTTGCAGACTTTGCTGTAATCTTGAGGTCCCCTGCCATTGGGATCATAACAGTAAGCCAGGCCAATAAATAGTTAATGCATTGCTGAAGTGGGATTAAAAGAAAAGAAGTTCTGAGTTTGTTTGTTTTTTTTTCTTCCTCCCCTTTATCTCTGAGTGGCTTGAAGCTTTGCTGCAGACATGAATGTTCAGACCTTGATTACTAGTGTGGATCAGCTTGCTGCACATGTGCATGACTCCTGAACATCGGGAGGTGATTCGTTTTCTTGTTTTGCATAAAATGAATGATTTGGTCGTTTTAGGTCTGCCATGGTTACAGACCCATAATCCTGTTTTGGATTGGAAGGCTATGTCTGTCTCAAGTTGGGGTTGTCAGGGAATTCATTGCGATTCTTCGCCGGTGTCTATTGCTACTTCTACTCCTTCAGAAGTTCCTGAGTATTTGTGTGACTATCAGGATGTATTCAGTGAGTCCAGGTCCAGTGCTCTTCCTCCTCATAGGGACAGTGACTGCGCTATAGATTTGATTCCTGGCAGTAAATTTCCTAAGGGACGATTATTTAATTTGTCTGTACCCGAGCATGCCGTGATGCATTCTTATGTCAAGGAGAAGGGGCATATTCGTCCATCCTCTTCCCCTCTCGGTGCGGAATTCTTTTTTGTAGCCAAGAAAGACGGGTCTTTGAGACCTTGTATAGACTATCGGCTTCTGAATAAAATCACTGTTAAGTTTCAGTATCCGTTGCCGCTATTGTCAGACTTGTTTGCTCGGATTAAGGGCGCCAAGTGGTTCACCAAGATAGATCTTCGTGGTGCGTACAACCTTGTGCGCATTAGGCAGGGAGATGAATGGAAAACTGCATTCAATACGCCCGAAGGTCACTTTGAATACTTGGTGATGCCCTTTGGGCTCTCTAATGCCCCTTCAGTGTTTCAGTCCTTTATGCATGATATCTTCCGGAAGTATCTGGATACATTTTTGATTGTGTATCTTGATGATATTCTGGTTTTCTCGGATGATTGGGATTCTCATGTAAAGCAGGTCAGGATGGTGTTTCAGGTTTTGCGTGATAACGCTTTATTTGTGAAGGGCTCAAAGTGTCTCTTTGGAGTGCAGAAGGTTTCCTTTTTGGGTTTTATTTTCTCCCGTACTGCCGTGGAGATGGACCCAGTCAAGGTCCGAGCTATTCATGATTGGACTCAACCCACGTCTGTTAAGAGTCTTCAGAAGTTCTTGGGGTTCGCTAATTTCTACCGTCGCTTTATCGCTAATTTTTCTAGCGTTGTTAAACCTTTGACGGATGTGACCAAGAAAGGTTCTGATGTGGCTAATTGGGCTCCTGCAGCCGTGGAGGCCTTCCAGGAGCTGAAGGGCCGGTTTACTTCGGCGCCTGTTTTGTGCCAGCCTGATGTCTCACTTCCCTTTCAGGTTGAAGTGGATGCTTCTGAGATCGGTGCTGGGGCTGTTTTGTCGCAGAGAGGCTCTGGTTGTTCTGTGATGAGACCATGTGCCTTTTTCTCTAGGAAGTTTTCGCCTGCTGAGCGGAACTATGATGTTGGTAATCGGGAGTTGTTGGCCATGAAGTGGGCATTTGAGGAGTGGCGTCATTGGCTCGAGGGTGCTAAACATCGTGTGGTGGTCTTGACTGATCACAAAAATCTGATGTATCTCGAGTCTGCTAAGCGCCTGAATCCTAGACAGGCTCGTTGGTCATTGTTTTTCTCTCGTTTTGACTTTGTGGTCTCATACCTGCCTGGTTCGAAGAATGTTAAGGCTGATGCTCTCTCTAGGAGCTTTGTGCCTGACTCTCCTGGAGTCTCGAAGCCAGCTGGTATTCTTAAAGAGGGAGTGATCGTGTCGGCCATATCTCCGGATTTGCGATGTGTGTTGCAGAGATTTCAGGCTGGTAGACCTGACTCGTGTCCACCCGACAGACTGGTTCATTCCTCGGTGTTGGCAGGGCATCCGGGAATTTTTGGTACCCGAGATTTGGTGGCTAGGTCCTTTTGGTGGCCTTCCTTGTCACGGGATGTGCGGTCATTTGTGCAGTCCTGTGGGACTTGTGCTCGGGCTAAGCCTTGTTGTTCTCGTGCTAGCGGGTTGCTTTTGCCCTTGCCCGTCCCGAAGAGGCCTTGGACGCACATTTCCATGGATTTCATTTCTGATCTTCCGGTGTCTCGGGGAATGTCTGTCATCTGGGTGGTGTGTGATCGTTTTTCCAAGATGGTCCATTTGGTACCCTTGCCTAAGTTGCCTTCCTCTTCCGATCTGGTTCCTTTGTTTTTTCAGAATGTGGTTCGTTTGCACGGCATTCCGGAGAATATTGTGTCCGACAGAGGATCCCAGTTTGTGTCCAGATTCTGGCGATCTTTTTGTGCTAAGATGGGCATTGATTTGTCGTTTTCATCTGCCTTCCATCCTCAGACTAATGGTCAAACGGAGCGAACTAATCAGACACTGGAGGCTTATTTGAGATGTTTTGTTTCTGCGGACCAGGATGATTGGGTGACCTTCTTGCCATTGGCGGAGTTTGCCCTTAATAATCGGGCTAGTTCCGCTACTTTGGTTTCGCCATTCTTCTGCAACTCTGGTTTTCATCCTCGTTTCTCCTCGGGTCATGTTGAGTCTTCTGACTGTCCTGGGGTGGATTCCGTGGTGGATAGGTTGCAGCGGATTTGGAATCATGTGGTGGACAACTTGAAGTTGTCACAGGAGAAGGCTCAGCGTTTTGCCAACCGCCGCCGCGGTGTGGGCCCCCGACTTCGTGTTGGGGATTTGGTTTGGTTGTCTTCTCGGTATGTCCCTCTGAAGGTTTCCTCTCCTAAGTTTAAGCCTCGCTTTATTGGTCCTTATAAAATTTTGGAAGTTCTTAACCCGGTTTCTTTTCGTTTGGATCTTCCGGTGTCGTTTGCCATTCACAACGTGTTCCATAGGTCTTTGTTACGGCGGTACGTTGTGCCTGTGGTTCCTGCTGTTGAGCCTCCTGCTCCGGTGTTGGTTGAGGGCGAGTTGGAGTACGTGGTGGAGAAGATCTTGGATTCTCGTCTCTCTAGACGGAGGCTCCAGTATTTGGTTAAATGGAAGGGCTATGGTCAGGAGGATAATTCCTGGGTGGTCGCCTCTGATGTTCATGCGGCCGATTTGGTTCGTGCCTTCCACGCTGCTCATCCTATTCGCCCTGGTGGTCTTGGTGAGGGTTCGGTGACCCCTCCTTAAAGGGGGGGTACTGTTGTGAACTATACTTTTTGGCTCCCTCTTGTGGTCACTAGTGATTTGGCACTTGGATTGTCTTTTACCAGGTTTGTGCTCACCTGCTTCGTTAGGCCTGGGGTGTTGCTATTTAATCTTCCTGGATTCTCAGTCCAGTGCCTGGCTTCGTTGTAATCAGTTCACTTCTGTTTGCTCCTGTCTTCAGGTCCTGGTTCTTTGCAAGATAAGCTAAGTCCTGCTTTCGTACTCTTGATCATTTGCATTGTTCATATTTTTTGTCCAGCTTGTACAATATGTGATTCCTGTTATTGCTGGAAGCTCTAGGGGGGCTGATATTCTCCCCCCACACCATCAGTCGGTTTGGGGGTTCTTGGATATTCAGCGTGGATATTTTGCAGGGTTTTTTGCTGACCATATAAGTCTTCTTACTATATTCTGCTATTAGTCAGTGGGCCTCTCTTTGCTAAATCTAGTTCATTCTTACGTTTGTCCTTTCTTCTTACCTCACCGTTATTATTTGTTGGGGGCTTGTATTACTTTGGGGTCTTTTCTCTGGAGGCAAGAGAGGTCTTATTTTCCCTGATAGGGGTAGTTAGTTCTCCGGCTGGCGCGAGACGTCTAGAATCAACGTAGGCACGTTCCCCAGCTGCTGTTAGTGTTTGCGCTAGGATCAGGTATATGGTCAGCCTAGTTACCACTTCCCTATGAGCTGGTATTTATGTTTTGCAGACTTTGCTGTAATCTTGAGGTCCCCTGCCATTGGGATCATAACAGTACTCGCTGGATCCACTAAAGACCTTCTTATAAAACATTATAAGGCTAATCAACTTTTCTGCATTCTCCTTCTTTACATCTGCAGGACCGCCTGTCCTACCTGCTCCAGGCCTACTGCCTCTCCTTTCTGTTACAGGACCGCCCCTTTCTGCCCGGGCCTACTGCCTTTCTACTACTATACACGGTATAGAACTTATCATCCATCTTTCGGTTCAGGATTACTGAGCCACCTCTATATGGCTCCTAGGAGGACTCACTGACTAACCCCGTACGGGTTCACTTTCTGTCCTCATTCTTCTATCAACATCATTAAACATTTCTCACAATCAACTAGTTAGCTACATATAACTTTTCCGGGAAAGCATTATTACTATTTCTTCTCTTTAAGGCATCATTATACTTTAAGTACTATAGGTGAACATTCCCTTTAAGAAGGGACCAAGTCTCTATGAGGTAGTGCAACTTTTCAAGCTGCAAGTCCGTGTGCAGCAAGGACTCCGGTACTGCTTCCAGGAACAGTTTCTTCGCAAAGCATCCTTTCTTTTATAAAACCAGTAGAGAGCACCTTTAAGAAGGTGCAAACTATTTACAAGGAGTTTGTAATCATGCAGTGTTCATGATCCAGCAGTTCTTTCAACAATGATAAAACAGGAAACAAAAACAAAAACAGAGGAAGGGATCCCGGGTAAACAAAGGGATCCCTTTAAGAGTTACCCTGGTTGGGTTTAAAGCAGCAAAAGCAGGGAAACAAGCAGTTAACTATTTACATATCCATGGCATCGAGGTTTACTCTCGCTCTGGCGGCCGTAGCTCCGCATAGACCTCGCTCGGCAAGGTGATCGGCGAGATCGGGGCCTTTAAGAAGTGCTCCATACCCATGGCCCGATCCCAGGGTGTAAAGCGCCGGAGTCTATAGGTCCCAGGGAGAGGGGGTACCGCGACGGAGCCTATCAGCAAGTCCTCTGCTGGCGAGGCAGGGTCGTTCTTCATACCTGCTTCAGATGCGGTCTGTTGTGAATTGGGTTTCTGGGCTCCCCCGGTGGTCACTGGTGGTACTGAACTTGTGTGCTTCATCTCCTCTGTTCACCTGTTTCCATCAGGATGTGGGAGTTTTCTATTTAACCTTGCTCCTCAGTCATTTCTATGCCGGCCAACAATGTTACCAGAAGCCTTTCTGTTGCATGTTCCTGCTCCTAGACTACTATCAGCTAAGTTGGACTTGTAGTCCTAAGTTTGTTTTGCATTTTTGTTCCAGTTCTCTGTGTTTGAATATTTCTGAGGCTGGAAGCTCTTGTGAGCTGAAATTGCCACTCTAGTGTCATGAGTTGATATTAGAGTCTTAAAGTAATTTCAGGATGGTGTTTTGAAAAGGGTTTTCAGCTGACTGTGAAGTTCCCTTTTCTGTCTTCCTACTATCTAGTAAGCGGACCTCAATTTGCTAAACCTATCTTCATACTTCGTATGTCTATTTCCTCTAAAATCACCGACAATATATGTGGGGGCTACTGTCTGCCTTTTGGGGAAAATTTCTCTAGAGGTAAGCCAGGTCTGTATTTTCCTCTGCTAGGGTCAGTCAGTCCTCCGGCTGGCGCTGGGCGTCTAGGGATAAAACGTAGGCACGCTACCCGGCCACTGTTAGTTGTGCGGTAGGTTTAGCTCACAGTCAGCTCGAGTTCCCATCTTCCAAGAGCTAGTCCTTTTGTATGCTTTACTACGGTCTCTTGCCATTGAGAACCATGACAGTTTGGCCAGCCAAGGGTTAAAATAATTGGCAGAAGAAAGGAGAGAAAAGAAGTCTGCAGAGAAATTTTTATTTTTATTTTTTCTGAGTTTGCTCATTAGTTGATTCACTTGCATCTCTGCTTACTGCAGCCTTCGTCTCTCTCTCCTTCTAATCCTTGAATGGTTCTGATTTCACCTGATAAAAATGGATCAGCAGAGTTTAGCTACAGGTTTGAATAATCTCGCTATGAAGGTTCAAAGTTTACAGGATTTTGTAATTCATGCTCCTATATCTGAACCTAGAATTCCTTTACCTGAATTTTTCTCCGGGGATAGATCTCGCTTCCAGAATTTCAAACATAATTGTAAATTATTTTTGTCTCTGAGATCTCGCTCCGCTGGAGATCCTGCACAGCAGGTCAGGATTGTAATTTCCTTGCTCCGGGGCGACCCTCAGGATTGGGCATTTGCTTTGGCACCAGGGGATCCTGCGTTGCTCAATGTGGATGCGTTTTTCCTGGCATTGGGGTTGCTTTATGAGGAACCTCATTTAGAGATTCAGGCTGAAAAAGCCTTGATGGCCCTGTCTCAGGGGCAAGATGAGGCTGAAATATACTGCCAAAAATTTCGTAAGTGGTCTGTGCTTACTCAGTGGAATGAGTGCGCCCTGGCGGCGAATTTCAGAGAGGGTCTCTCTGATGCCATTAAAGATGTTATGGTGGGGTTCCCTGTGCCTACAGGTCTGAATGAGTCCATGACAATGGCCATTCAGATTGATCGGCGTTTGCGGGAGCGCAAACCTGTGCACCATTTGGCGGTGTCTACTGAGAAGGCGCCAGAGATTATGCAATGTGATAGAATTCTGTCCAGAAGCGAACGACAGAATTTTAGGCGAAAAAATGGGTTATGCTTCTATTGTGGTGATTCAACTCATGTTATATCAGCATGCTCTAAACGTACTAAGAAGGTTGATAAGTCTGTTTCAATTGGCACTTTACAGTCTAAGTTTATTCTGTCTGTGACCCTGATTTGCTCTTTATCGTCTATTACCGCGGACGCCTATGTCGACTCTGGCGCCGCTTTGAGTCTTATGGATTGGTCCTTTGCCAAACGTTGTGTGTCATGATCTCAATGGCAAGAGATCATAGCATCAGCATATATAGGAACTAGCTCTTGGAAGATGGAAACTGAGCTGACCATGAACTAAACCTAACGCACAACTAGCAGTGGCCGGGTAGCATGCCTACGTTGATTCTAGATGCCCAGCACCAGCCGGAGGACTAAATAAAACTAGCAGAGGAAAATATTAGTCCTAGCTCACCTCTAGAGAAATACCCCGAAAGGAGACAGAGGCCCCCCACATGTATTGGCGGTGAATCAAGATGAAATAACAAACGTAGTATGAAAATAGATTTAGCAAATTTGAGGTCCACTTACTACATAGCAGAAGACAGGAAGGACACTTTCATGGTCAGCTAAAAACCCTATCAAAACACCATCCAGAAATTACTTTAAAACTCTGGCATTAACTCATAACACCAGAGTGGCAATTCCTGTTCACAAGAGCTTTCCAGACACAGTAACGAAACTACAGCTGTGAACTGGAACAAAAATGCAAAAACAAACATGGACAAGAGTCCAACTTATCTAGTAGTTGTCTAGGAGCAGGAACAAGCACAGAGAGGCTTCTGATAACATTGTTGACCGGCAAGCAACTAACAGAGCAGCAAGGTTATATAGCGACTCCCACATCTTGATGGGAACAGGTGAACAGAGAAGATGAAGACACCAGTTCAATTCCACCAGTAGCCACCGGGGGAGCCCAGAATCCAAATTCACAACAGTACCCCCCCCTCAAGGAGGGGGCACCGAACCCTCACCAGAACCACCAGGGCGATCAGGATGGGCCCTATGAAAGGCACGAACCAGATCAGAGGCATGAACATCAGATGCATTCACCCAAGAATTATCCTCCTGGCCGTATCCCTTCCACTTGACCAGATACTGGAGTCTCCGTCTGGAAACACGAGAGTCTAAGATTTTCTCCACAACGTACTCCAACTCACCCTCAACCAACACCGGAGCAGGAGGCTCAACGGAAGGCACAACCGGTACCTCATACCTGCGCAATAATGACCGATGAAAAACGTTATGAATAGAAAAGGATGCAGGGAGGTCCAAACGGAAGGAAACAGGGTTAAGAATCTCCAATATCTTATACGGGCCGATGAACCGAGGCTTAAACTTAGGAGAAGAGACCCTCATAGGGACAAAACGAGAAGACAACCACACCAAGTCCCCAACACGAAGACGAGGACCAACACGACGACGGCGGTTAGCAAAAAGCTGAGTCTTCTCCTGGGACAACCTCAAATTGTCCACCACCTGCCCCCAGATCTGATGCAATCTCTCCACCACAGCATCCACTCCAGGACAATCCGAAGATTCCACCTGACCAGAGGAAAATCGAGGATGAAACCCCGAATTACAGAAAAACGGGGACACCAAAGTGGCAGAGCTGGCCCGATTATTGAGAGCGAACTCCGCCAATGGCAAAAAAGCAACCCAATCATCCTGGTCAGCAGACACAAAACACCTCAGATATGTCTCCAGGGTCTGATTAATCCGCTCAGTCTGGCCATTCGTCTGAGGATGGAAAGCGGACGAAAAAGATAAATCTATGCCCATCCTAGCACAGAATGCCCGCCAAAATCTAGACACGAATTGGGTCCCTCTGTCAGAAACGATATTCTCAGGAATACCATGCAAACGAACAACATTTTGAAAAAACAGAGGAACCAACTCGGAAGAAGAAGGCAACTTGGGCAGAGGAACCAAATGGACCATCTTAGAGAAACGGTCACACACCACCCAGATGACAGACATCTTCTGAGAAACAGGCAGATCTGAAATAAAATCCATCGAGATGTGCGTCCAAGGCCTCTTAGGAATAGGCAAGGGCAACAACAATCCACTAGCCCGAGAACAACAAGGCTTGGCCCGAGCACAAACGTCACAAGACTGCACAAAGCCTCGCACATCTCGTGACAGGGAAGGCCACCAGAAGGACCTTGCCACCAAATCCCTGGTACCAAAAATGCCAGGATGACCTGCCAACGCAGAAGAATGAACCTCAGAGATGACTCTACTGGTCCAATCATCAGGAACAAACAGTTTATCAGGTGGGCAACGATCAGGTCTATCCGCCTGAAACTCCTGCAAGGCCCGCCGCAGGTCTGGAGAAACGGCTGACAATACCACTCCATCCTTAAGGATACCTGTGGGCTCAGAGTTACCAGGTGAGTCAGGCTCAAAACTCCTAGAAAGGGCATCCGCCTTAACATTCTTAGAACCCGGTAGGTATGACACCACAAAATTAAACCGAGAGAAAAATAATGACCAGCGCGCCTGTCTAGGATTCAGGCGCCTGGCGGTCTCAAGATAAACCAAATTTTTGTGGTCAGTCAATACCACCACCTGATGTCTGGCCCCCTCAAGCCAATGGCGCCACTCCTCAAAAGCCCACTTCATGGCCAAAAGCTCCCGATTCCCAACATCATAATTCCGCTCAGCGGGCGAAAATTTACGGGAAAAGAAGGCACAAGGCCTCATCACGGAGCAGTCAGAACTTTTCTGCGACAACACTGCCCCAGCTCCGATCTCAGAAGCGTCGACCTCAACCTGAAAAGGTAGAGCAACATCAGGCTGACGCAACACAGGGGCAGAGGAAAAACGGCGCTTAAGCTCCCGAAAGGCCTCCACAGCATCAGGGGACCAATCAGCAACATCAGCACCCTTCTTAGTCAAATCGGTCAATGGCTTAGCAATATCCGAAAAACCAGCAATAAATCGACGATAAAAGTTAGCAAAGCCCAAAAATTTCTGAAGACTCTTAAGAGAAGAGGGCTGCGTCCAATCACAAATAGCTTGAACCTTGACAGGATCCATTTCAATGGAAGAGGGGGAAAAAATATATCCCAAAAAGGAAATCCTCTGTACCCCAAAAACACACTTAGAACCCTTCACACACAAAGAATTAGACCGCAAAACCTGAAAAACCCTCCTGACTTGCTGGACATGAGAGTCCCAGTCATCCGAAAAAATCAGAATATCATCCAGATACACAATCATAAATTTATCCAAATAATCGCGAAAAATATCATGCATAAAGGATGGAAAACTGACGGAGCATTTGAAAGACCAAAAGGCATCACTAAATACTCAAAGTGGCCCTCGGGCGTATTAAATGCGGTTTTCCACTCATCCCCCTGCCTGATTCGCACCAAATTATACGCCCCACGAAGGTCAATCTTAGAGAACCACTTGGCCCCCTTTATGCGAGCAAACAAATCAGTCAGCAACGGCAATGGGTATTGATATTTAACAGTGATTTTATTCAAAAGCCGATAATCAATACATGGTCTCAAAGAGCCGTCTTTTTTTGACACAAAGAAAAAACCGGCTCCTAAGGGAGATGACGATGGACGAATATGTCCCTTTTCCAAGGACTCCTTTATATATTCACGCATAGCAGCATGTTCAGGCACAGACAGATTAAATAAACGACCCTTTGGGTATTTACTACCCGGGATTAAATCTATGGCACAATCGCACTCTCGGTGCGGAGGTAACGAACCAAGCTTGGATTCTTCAAAGACGTCACGATAGTCAGACAGGAACTCAGGAATTTCAGAGGGAATAGATGATGAAATGGAAACCACAGGTACATCCCCATGAGCCCCCTTACATCCCCAGCTCAACACAGACATAGCTCTCCAGTCGAGGACTGGGTTGTGAGATTGCAGCCAAGGCAATCCTAG
The DNA here is from genome assembly GCF_051348905.1 of Ranitomeya variabilis. NCBI lineage: Eukaryota > Metazoa > Chordata > Amphibia > Anura > Dendrobatidae > Ranitomeya > Ranitomeya variabilis. The sequence continues at coordinate 1,648,043 of NC_135237.1, read as the reverse complement.
CACCAAATCATCATGTAGATTATACAGCACCAGAAAGCGAATAATCTCCTGGTGATCCGGATTAATACGCATAGTTACTTGTGTCCAGTATTGTGGTTTATTTTTAGCCAATGGGGTGGAGTCAATCCCCTTCAGAGGAATAGGAGTCTCCAAAGGCTCTAAATCATACCCACAGCGTTTGGCAAAGGACCAATCCATAAGACTCAAAGCGGCGCCAGAGTCGACATAGGCGTCCGTGGTAATAGATGACAAAGAGCAAATCAGGGTCACAGATAGAATAAACTTAGACGGTAAGGTGCAAATGGAAACAGATTTATCAAGCTTTTTAGTGCGCTTAGAGCATGCTGATATAACATGAGTAGAATCACCACAATAGAAACACAACCCATTTTTCCGTCTAAAATTCTGCCGCTCGCTTCGGGACAGAATTCTATCACACTGCATACTCTCTGGCGATTTCTCAGTGGACACCGCCAGATGGTGCACTGGTTTGCGCTCCCGCAAACGCCTATCGATCTGAATAGCCATTGTCATGGACTCATTCAGACCCGCAGGCACAGGGAACCCCACCATAACATCCTTAATGGCATCAGAGAGACCCTCTCTGAAAGTCGCCGCCAGGGCGCACTCATTCCACTGAGTAAGCACAGACCATTTACGGAATCTTTGGCAGTAAATTTCCGCTTCATCTTGCCCCTGAGATAGGGACATCAAAGTTTTTTCTGCCTGAAGCTCCAAATGAGGTTCGTCATAAAGCAACCCCAAGGCCAGAAAAAACGCATCCACATTGAGCAACGCAGGATCCCCTGGTGTCAATGAAAAAGCCCAGTCTTGAGGGTCGCCCCGGAGCAAGGAAATCACAATCCTGACCTGCTGTGCAGGATCTCCGGCAGAGCGAGATTTCAGGGACAAAAATAATTTGCAATTATTTCGAAAATTCTGAAACCCAGATCTATTCCCCGAGAAAAATTCCGGCAAAGGAATTCTCGGCTCAGATACAGGTGCATGACAAACAAAATCTTGCAAATTTTGTACCTTCGTGGCGAGATTATTCAAACCTGCAGTTACACTCTGAAGATCCATTGCAAACAGGTGAACACAGAGCCATTCAAAGGAGAGAAAAAAAAAAAAAAAAAAAAAAAATTTCAGCAGACTACTTATTTCTCTCCTTTCTCAGCCAAGGATTTTAACCCTTTAGTGGGCCGGTCAAACTGTCATGATCTCAATGGCAAGAGATCATAGCATCAGCATATATAGGAACTAGCTCTTGGAAGATGGAAACTGAGCTGACCATGAACTAAACCTAACGCACAACTAGCAGTGGCCGGGTAGCATGCCTACGTTGATTCTAGATGCCCAGCACCAGCCGGAGGACTAAATAAAACTAGCAGAGGAAAATATTAGTCCTAGCTCACCTCTAGAGAAATACCCCGAAAGGAGACAGAGGCCCCCCACATGTATTGGCGGTGAATCAAGATGAAATAACAAACGTAGTATGAAAATAGATTTAGCAAATTTGAGGTCCACTTACTACATAGCAGAAGACAGGAAGGACACTTTCATGGTCAGCTAAAAACCCTATCAAAACACCATCCAGAAATTACTTTAAAACTCTGGCATTAACTCATAACACCAGAGTGGCAATTCCTGTTCACAAGAGCTTTCCAGACACAGTAACGAAACTACAGCTGTGAACTGGAACAAAAATGCAAAAACAAACATGGACAAGAGTCCAACTTATCTAGTAGTTGTCTAGGAGCAGGAACAAGCACCGAGAGGCTTCTGATAACATTGTTGACCGGCAAGCAACTAACAGAGCAGCAAGGTTATATAGCGACTCCCACATCTTGATGGGAACAGGTGAACAGAGAAGATGAAGACACCAGTTCAATTCCACCAGTAGCCACCGGGGGAGCCCAGAATCCAAATTCACAACAGTTGTGGGTTTAATTTAGAGCCTCTGGAAGTTCCTATACCTCTGAAGGGTATTGACTCCACGCCATTGGCTAGTAATAAACCACAATACTGGACACAAGTAACTATGCGTATTAATCCGGATCACCAGGAGATTATTCGCTTCCTTGTGTTGTATAATCTACATGATGTGTTGGTGCTTGGATTGCCATGGCTGCAATCTCATAACCCAGTCCTCGACTGGAAAGCAATGTCTGTGTTAAGCTGGGGATGTCAGGGGACTCATGGGGACGTACCTTTGGTTTCCATTTCGTCATCTATTCCCTCTGAGATTCCGGAATTTTTATCTGATTATCGTGACGTTTTTGAGGAGCCTAAACTTGGTTCACTACCTCCGCACAGAGATTGCGATTGTACTATAGATCTGATTCCGGGCAGTAAGTTTCCAAAGGGTCGTTTATTTAATCTATCTGTGCCTGAACATGCTGCTATGCGGGAATATATTAAGGAGTCCTTGGAAAAGGGACATATTCGTCCTTCGTCATCTCCCTTAGGAGCCGGTTTTTTCTTTGTATCTAAAAAAGATGGCTCTTTGAGGCCGTGTAATGATTATCGGCTTTTGAATAAAATCACGGTTAAATATCAGTATCCTTTGCCACTGCTTACTGATTTGTTTGCTCGAATAAAGGGGGCCAAGTGGTTCTCTAAGATTGATCTTCGTGGGGCGTATAATTTAGTGCGAATTAAGCAGGGGGATGAGTGGAAAACCGCATTTAATACGCCTGAGGGCCATTTTGAGTATTTGGTAATGCCTTTTGGTCTTTCAAATGCCCCTTCAGTCTTTCAGTCTTTTATGCATGACATTTTCCGTGAATATTTGGATAAATTTATGATTGTGTATCTGGATGATATTTTGATTTTTTCGGATGACTGGGACTCTCATGTCCAACAGGTCAGGAGGGTTTTTCAGGTTTTGCGCTCTAATTCCTTGTGTGTAAAGGGTTCTAAGTGTGTTTTTGGGGTTCAAAAGATTTCGTTTTTGGGGTACATTTTTTCCCCCTCTTCCATTGAGATGGACCCTGTCAAGGTTCAGGCTATTTGTGATTGGACGCAACCCTCTTCTCTTAAGAGCCTTCAGAAGTTTTTGGGCTTTGCTAATTTTTATCGTCGATTTATAACTGGTTTTTCTGATGTTGCTAAGCCGTTGACTGATTTGACTAAGAAGGGTGCTGATGTTGCTGATTGGTCCCCTGCTGCTGTGGAGGCCTTTCGGGAGCTTAAGCGCCGCTTTTCTTCCGCCCCTGTATTGCGTCAGCCTGATGTTACTCTTCCTTTTCAGGTTGAGGTTGACGCTTCAGAAATCAGAGCTGGGGCGGTTTTGTCGCAGAAAAGTTCCGACTGCTCCGTGATGAGACCTTGCGCGTTCTTTTCTCGTAAATTTTCGCCCGCTGAGCGAAATTATGATATTGGTAATCGGGAGCTCTTGGCTATGAAGTGGGCTTTTGAGGAGTGGCGTCATTGGCTTGAGGGGGCTAGACATCAGGTGGTGGTATTGACCGACCACAAGAATTTGATTTATCTTGAGTCTGCCAGGCGCCTGAATCCTAGACAGGCGCGCTGGTCGTTATTTTTCTCTCGGTTTAATTTTGTGGTTTCTTACCTACCGGGTTCTAAAAATGTGAAGGCGGATGCCCTTTCTAGGAGTTTTGAGCCTGATTCCCCTGGTAATTCTGAACCTACAGGTATCCTTAAGGATGGGGTGATATTATCTGCTGTTTCCCCAGACTTGCGACGGGTCTTGCAGGAGTTTCAGGCGGATAGACCTGATCGTTGCCCGCCTGGTAGACTGTTTGTTCCGGATCATTGGACCAGTAGAGTCATCTCGGAGGTCCATTCTTCTGCGTTAGCTGGTCATCCTGGAATCTTTGGTACCAGGGATTTGGTGGCTAGGTCCTTCTGGTGGCCTTCCCTGTCGCGAGATGTGCGAGGTTTTGTGCAGTCTTGTGATGTTTGTGCTCGGGCCAAGCCTTGTTGTTCTCGGGCTAGTGGATTGTTGTTATCTTTGCCCATTCCGAAGAGGCCTTGGACTCACATCTCCATGGATTTTATTTCTGATCTTCCTGTTTCTCAGAAGATGTCTGTCATCTGGGTGGTGTGTGACCGTTTCTCTAAGATGGTCCATTTGGTTCCCTTGCTTAAATTGCCTTCCTCATCCGAGCTGGTTCCTCTGTTTTTTCAAAATGTGGTTCGCTTGCATGGTATTCCGGAGAATATCGTTTCTGACAGGGGAACTCAATTCGTGTCTAGATTTTGGCGAGCATTCTGTGCTAGGATGGGCATTGATTTGTCTTTTTCGTCTGCTTTCCATCCTCAGACTAATGGCCAGACCGAGCGAACTAATCAGACCTTGGAGACTTATTTGAGGTGTTTTGTGTCTGCGGATCAGGATGATTGGGTTGCCTTTTTGCCCTTGGCGGAGTTTGCCCTCAATAATCGGGCTAGTTCTGCCACCTTGATTTCTCCTTTCTTCTGTAATTCGGGGTTTCATCCTCGTTTCTCTTCCGGTCAGGTGGAGTCTTCGGATTGTCCTGGAGTGGATGCTGTGGTGGAGAGGTTGCATCAGATTTGGGGGCATGTGGTGGACAATTTGAAGTTGTCCCAGGAGAAGACTCAGCAGTTTGCCAACCGCCGTCGTCGTGTTGGTCCTCGTCTTTGTGTTGGGGACTTGATGTGGATGTCTTCTCGTTTTGTCCCTATGAAGGTTTCTTCTCCTAAGTTTAAGCCTCGGTTCATCGGCCCGTACAAGATATTGGAGATTCTTAACCCTGTGTCCTTTCGTTTGGACCTCCCTGCATCTTTTTCTATTCATAATGTCTTCCATCGGTCATTGTTGCGCAGGTATGAGGTACCGGTTGTGCCTTCCGTTGAGCCTCCTGCTCCGGTGTTGGTTGAGGGTGAGTTGGAGTACGTTGTCGAGAAGATCTTGGACTCCCGTGTTTCCAGACGGAGACTTCAGTATCTGGTCAAGTGGAAGGGCTACGGTCAGGAGGATAATTCTTGGGTGACAGCCTCTGATGTTCATGCCTCCGATTTGGTCCGTGCCTTTCATAGGGCTCATCCTGATCGCCCTGGTGGTTCTGGTGAGGGTTCGGTGCCCCCTCCTTGAGGGGGGGGTACTGTTGTGAATTGGGTTTCTGGGCTCCCCCGGTGGTCACTGGTGGTACTGAACTTGTGTGCTTCATCTCCTCTGTTCACCTGTTTCCATCAGGATGTGGGAGTTTTCTATTTAACCTTGCTCCTCAGTCATTTCTATGCCGGCCAACAATGTTACCAGAAGCCTTTCTGTTGCATGTTCCTGCTCCTAGACTACTATCAGCTAAGTTGGACTTGTAGTCCTAAGTTTGTTTTGCATTTTTGTTCCAGTTCTCTGTGTTTGAATATTTCTGAGGCTGGAAGCTCTTGTGAGCTGAAATTGCCACTCTAGTGTCATGAGTTGATATTAGAGTCTTAAAGTAATTTCAGGATGGTGTTTTGAAAAGGGTTTTCAGCTGACTGTGAAGTTCCCTTTTCTGTCTTCCTACTATCTAGTAAGCGGACCTCAATTTGCTAAACCTATCTTCATACTTCGTATGTCTATTTCCTCTAAAATCACCGACAATATATGTGGGGGCTACTGTCTGCCTTTTGGGGAAAATTTCTCTAGAGGTAAGCCAGGTCTGTATTTTCCTCTGCTAGGGTCAGGCAGTCCTCCGGCTGGCGCTGGGCGTCTAGGGATAAAACGTAGGCACGCTACCCGGCCACTGTTAGTTGTGCGGTAGGTTTAGCTCACAGTCAGCTCGAGTTCCCATCTAGTTCCAAGAGCTAGTCCTTTTGTATGCTTTACTACGGTCTCTTGCCATTGAGAACCATGACAGCGGTCCCTCCGGTGCCGATCTGCTCCGTCTCTGCTGGGGTCTGGAACGCTAGTTGCAGGGCCCTGCGCTGCGGCGTTGTCATCTCCGGTTGCAGCACCTCGCTTTCCGGCAGGGCCTTGCTTTCTGGCTTCGGAGCGCTGGAACTTCTTTCTTGCTCCGGACCAGACGAGGCTGCCAACAGATGTCTGATGAGGCTCCCAATGAAGGTCTTCTTCCACCCGGCCTCAGTGCTCAGCTGCGTCTGCCGGAGTTGGTCGCCGAGCTCATCCACTCCGGCCTGCAGGAAGTCAATATCAGCGGTGGAGGCCTGGTTGCGGTGCCCCTCCGGGTAGCTGGGGGAGTCCTCTGCTCCTACCCCACGCTCCGACTCCGGGTGGCTCGCCATGGCATCCTCCATGTCGCTGACTCCTTCTTCCTCGTCCTTTTCCCGCTCTCTCCTTCGTGGGCGGTTCCGTTTTCTCTGTCTCCGCCCGCCATTGAGAATCAGGAGGCGGATCTCGGCCGCTGACGGACACGTCCTCAAGGTACAGAAATATTTAGATTGGGCAGCCATTGTCTTTCGCGCTCTTCAGCTTGTCTACGCCCACTTCCACGCCCTTCTTCTCCTGCGCTCTCCTTAGCGCTGTAATGGCGGCGGTGCTTGGTGGGAACTTTTGGCGGCAAGTGTTAATACACAGTCTTTGCAATAAGTCACAGTCCAAGTACAATAAATCACAGTTCCAAGGCACACATGACCTGATTCTTCAGGCTTAAGTAGATCCTGTTCGTGACGCCAAGTTGTAGCGCCCCCACTGTCGCAGGGCCGAGGGGTACCCGGTACCGGGCCTCTGAGTCTCTGTTCTGGGGTTGTCATGGTGGCTAGACCCGGTCCGTGACCCTGCTGAGGGGCGTACAATGATAGGTGTGCATGATGGTGATGATGTTGTGGTGGTGCGGTGCGGGTTGCGGTAAATAACGAGGACACCAGATTGCAGTCTCTTTACCTCTTTACTGAAGGCTTCAGGATCCTCAATCCGGAATACGGTTAACCGGGCTGCGCAAGTCCGGCCGGTCTGATGGCACCTCCAGAGTTCCCTTTACAGGTGGAAATCTGTGCCTACCTTCTAGCGCTTGTGTGTTGTAGTCCTTCCCTGCTAAGCACCACGGGATAGTCCTCACAACTGTTGTGTCTGTTTCTCGTGTTCCCTCACAACTCGATTCTGATGTTCTTCCACGTCCCCCAGATCTTATGGTTAGGACGCACCCGTATGACGGGGAGGCTCGGAGCTCTTCCGGGACTCTAGCGTCGCCCCACTCCTGTTGTTACCCCCCTGTGTCTTCCTAGGTCAATTGGGTGAGACAGCCCGCCTCTAACTGACTGTCCTGCCGTAGGTTTGAAGTTTGGCCTGGAGCTCTATACTTCCTCGGCGTTCCGGCCACCGGTTAAGCGCCTCAGTAGGATGTTGCCTCGTCTTACAGCACGACTCCTACTGGTATTCTCCTTGTTGCGTTGATCTCATTTCTCACTCAGCACAATAAACCTCGCTTCTTGTCCTTTCTTGGGGTACCGCCGCTATATCGTGCAGGCGCGGTCCCGTAACGTTCTCTCTGGTTGCTAGGCCTCTGTCAGGATCCCACCCCTGACAGGGACCCCTCTGAATCTTCCCCTACAACACCCTCTGCCACAAGGTGTTGCCTGGTTCCAACCCAGTCAGCTTTCTGATCTAACTTCCTGCCTAACCCCCAGTTTTACCAGATTGTGAGGAGTGGCCTAATACATAGAACCCTTAGCTCCCCCTGGAGGCCAGACTGTGAAGTGTATTGGTGTCTGTGATACCTGGTCAGATGAACTCCTTCAGTGCCATCAGACGTACCATAGCCCCCCTTAGTGGCAGAGCATCAGTACTGCAACGACCAGGACTCTGGGGCGCTGCAGTTACATGTAACGTTTTTTGCTCACGACAGTCCGCTTCTTCCGACCGCGCATGCGCGGCCGGAACTCCGCCCCCACCTCCCCGCACTTCCCCGCACCTCACAATGGGGCAGCGGATGCGCTGGAAAAATGCATCCGCTGCCCCCGTTGTGCGGCGGAGACAACGCTAGCGTCAGTGACCTCGGCCCGACGCACTGTGGCGGACCGAGCCCGACGCTAGTGTGAAAGTAGCCTAAGGCTTCTTTCACACTTCCGCCAGACTGCTGGGTGAGGAAGAGAGTGCGAGCGAGATTTCCTGCTGGG